>NC_045476.1:110047298-110101897 GCF_009650955.1 Corvus moneduloides | reverse complement strand
TGTATCTCTGAAAGTTTAAATGGCACCTCTTAAGCAAGAAACTATAGAAGTATCTCAGAGTTTGCTCCTTTTGAATAATTATTTTAATTGAAATGTTGGATTGTGTTCTAATTCCTACACCAAAAATGTCTTGCAGGCACAGAGAAGAGGAATTATTTGTGGAATGCAGCATCAGCCAAGTCTCAACACACACTCTGGAAAGAATTGGCGTAGGCTCACCTGGTTTTGCGTGCAGAGGAGTCTTGAAGTGTAGGAGTTTGGACTGGTTTTTCTTTTTCTTTCTCTTCATTATTACTACAAAAAAACAGATGCAAATCTCCCATTGCCTGCTTGCTTTTCACATTTCTCAAAGTCAGAATAGCTGTAGCTTTCAGTAGGACTTACCTTGTTGCAAACAGTATCAGACAATTCTTCTCTTCTCTTCTCTTCTCTTCTCTTCTCTTCTCTTCTCTTCTCTTCTCTTCTCTTCTCTTCTCTTCTCTTTTCTCTCCTCTCCTCTCCTCTCCTCTCCTCTCCTCTCCTCTCCTCTCCTCTCCTCTCCTCTCCTCTCCTCTCCTCTCCTCTCCTCTCCTCTCCTCTCCTCTCCTCTCCTCTCCTCTCCTCTCCTCTCCTCTCCTCTCCTCTCCTCTCCTCTCCTCTCCTCTCCTCTCCTCTCCTCTCCTCTCCTCTCCTCTCCTCTCCTCTCCTCTCCTCTCCTCTCCTCTCCTCTCCTCTCCTCTCCTCTCCTCTCCTCCTTTTCTCTTCTCTTCTCTCCTCCATTTTTTCTTTCTCTTTTTCATCTGTCTTACAATAATCATATTGTCTTCTACTTAAACTTGCTTAGTACACCTTTTCCAGTTGCAGCAATTTCTTTTGTAGTCTGGAGTTCTTACAGAGGCTGAGGAAATGAGAACAAACAATTGCAATTGATTGAATGTATCACTAAGGGTATGTGAAGAATTTTTTTTTTCCCCTCTGGTGATGGGGTTAAAAAAAAAACAACAACAAGATTTTGGTTTGGATTAAAATAAATCTAAACTTTTAAACAATTTTTTCTACCCAAAGAAGAATGAAAACTCCCAAAATTACATTTTATGTTGAATGAAACATTCTGTTCAACCCCAAATGAAACATTTATTTTCCCAAGCATTTGCAAGGAAAGCAAAGGAAATGAAGGGATAGATTCACAAAACTGGAAAATGAAATGGAG
This sequence comes from Corvus moneduloides, assembly GCF_009650955.1. NCBI lineage: Eukaryota > Metazoa > Chordata > Aves > Passeriformes > Corvidae > Corvus > Corvus moneduloides. Next base: position 110,100,708 of record NC_045476.1, on the reverse strand, counting down.
GAGTCGAACACTTTTAACTTATTGCCAGAGAACTGTTCTGTTTTGTCACTTTTCAACTTTTTATAAATATTTACTGGAAAACAGAAATGAGCCCAGAGGACTGTTCCAACTTGCAGGCTACCTACACCTCCTCCTGTGTCTATTTCCCTTGAAGATTTTAAAAAATATTCAACAAAAAGTAGACCAGAAGGCAGCACCTTCACTCCCATCCTGTGCTAAAGCACAGCAGTGGTAAAGATGAAGAGTGAGTTCACACACACCTTCTTTGCATGGCATAGCCTTTAATGGTTCCTGACATGTATAGCTCACTTTTCCTGTGCTACCAAGCCCCTGGAGCACAAAGCAGTGAATTTTAAGTTAGATTTCTGTAGCAAACACCCAAACCATCAGGTTTTAGTGGGGCTCCCTCAGTTGCTTCTGTTGAAGCTCTTCTACCCTGTTTCTTAGATTTTTAGGAACTGAGACAACTAGAGGAAGTGAATGTGGCTCCTTACCCCAAGGGGCTCAACTGAAAGGTGAGAAACCTGCAGTTCAGGGTTTTTTAAGTTATTGATTGCTAGTGAAACAAGATATCAGGGCAGATTGAGGTAGATGCCCTGCCCTGAATACAAAAACTTGATATCATGGGTGAACTTCTAGAAGCTGAGGGCCATGGGATACATGTCCTCTGGCAGAGGAAGGGAACCAGTGTTTTCTCACATCCAGCTGTGTTTTCCCACTGGTGTAATACTAGTTAAAAGTATGCCACAACTAATACTCTCCCAAGTCTGCCTTTTTGTAACTTCAAGCCAAAATGATTTGATGAATTTGACCAGTCTGCCCTTTGCTACATATATTACATGGCAGATATCCCACCAAATAAAAAATGTCCTTGAACATGTGTGAATTTACAGTACAAGTCCAGAGTAAACAGTGGGCTGAATTAAGCCTTTAAGATGAAATTCACCTTTTCTTTCAGAAAGCTCTAGAAATCACAACTATACATGGCATTTCTCTCAACACAAATAGTTATAGTGGAATAGTCTATAGGCAGCAAAGAAATTTGAATTGTAGATTTTATAGGGTAGATACCATATCTTCTAGGTATAGTTTTATGCTTGGACTAAGCCCTTGACTGAATTATCTTTGCTGAGGTTGCCTGTAGCATTTGGCTGTCTGTAGAGAGAATATTAAAGAAGAGGAAGCAGTGACTTCAAACTACCTTACCTGTGAAGATGAGCTGAGAGAGGCCGGGTTTAGCCTTGAATAGGTTTTCCAGAATTGTACATTTCTGTGGTAGCATATTCCTGAACATGGATCCTTCTTGTGTTTTCCTGATACAGACAAGGGAGAAGGATGAGACCAAGTCAATTGCTCTGCATGGAATCATGTTACTCATCCCTCAGATTGTGGAAGCTTGCAGTCTATTTCCAATTCAGCTTTAATTTTCCAGTTTACTGCGTTCTTGTAGAAAATGGTACCTGTATATGTGACTTTGTTTATGCAGGTGAAGAACTTTTGTTGGCAACCTCAGCTTATGCTCTATTTAAGTTGAGCAAGCTGCATTAATAGCAGTCAAGTAATAGTGTTCATAGCTTGAGGGTAAGCAAAGGGAGAGAGTGAAAAATGAGATTTTTTTCTTTCCAATTCTTTACTAGAGCTAGAAAATGAAAAGTAGTTTTGAAAAAGTGAGAAAGTTTCATTTTGTCTATAAAACGTCAGGAAAAGCAGACAAAAATGAAAAGGGAGAAGCAAGCTCTGACCCAAGTGTTCCATACAAGGTCTCCACTGAATTTTCACTTGGGTAGCTGAATTGAGGACACTGAAATAGACTCTTTATTGGTGACACCTAAGTCACCAGTACTTGTTTGTATTTGTACTTGTCCTGTTTTGCAAGGACTCAACATCAGGATTTTCTTGTGGCATTAAAATAAAAGATTTCAGTTTATTTCAGAACAGATAAAGAAGAAAATGGTCTTATCCACATTTTGCCACAATGGCTAAGTAAGTAGATACACATAATTTACACATAATGTTTTATATAGTATTTATGTGTACAAAATATGAACATTTATGCTAAAAGTCACATGCCCATTTGTAATTATACTATAAAACCCAAAATAATTTAGGATTGAGCAAATACTTCCATTTCACTCAAAGTCAAATATCCAGTTTCCTTTGTAAGGTTTTAAACTTTTTAAAATCCCTTCAAAGTGATTTGACAACTTTAAGGTAAAAATGCCGTTTTAAAACAAGAAAGGGAAAGAACACTGAAAATATAAAATGAAACACTTTGGCCTGTCATTCATCTTTCTAAGATCTCACTGTCAAATCTGTTAATTAAATTTTATCTATTGTTCTGCTGCCCCTTTGCATGTAAAATACTCACTGAGGGTAAATAACCTAATCTACCCCAGAGACCTCATGCTGCACTCCTTTCTCTAGTTTGCACATGTTTTATTTGCCATTATTTGCATCCTCAAATAACTGCCCTGTTGTTCACTTACCCATTGAGCTGTACACAGAAATGTACGAGACACACTCTTTGGAAGTTTAAACAGAAAGATCTATGATAACAACATGCTGTGATTGCTGCAGAATTTGAACAGCTGCCCTAAAAAAATTTCCAGAAGTGCAATGAGCAGCGTTAACTGAAGCTCCAGTAACACCATGCTATCCTGCCTTACGTGACCTGCCTCCTCCCACGGGTCTTTCTTTTCTGCCTCCTCATGGTCAGCCGCGTTGGTGCTGCTGGATCTGCTGAACTTCAAGATGAGGTCTGTGTGCTTGCAGAGGAAATTGGATTGTTTTTTGCACATTTGCATGCTTGTTTTGCTTTCTTCTGTCAAAAACATTTTTTATCTGAGAAAGAAGGAGTTAATAAAAATAGGTTTTTTGCTCTTGAAATGTCAGCCACAGCTTCTCATCACCCCATGAAAAGCCCTCTTGTGTCCTTGCTCAGCTCCCCCTGAACTTCAAACAGTCCTATGATCCCTTTGACCTTAGAAGGTCAAAGATATATAGAAAGTATCATTCTTTGTGTAAAAGCACATTAATCATTCTTACCTAGCTCTTTATTCTCTTTTGAGTGCCTTGTGATATTTTAATTCATGAACCACTTTCTAGCATTAACATATATAATTTCAACTCTTTTCTTAAGCAGGTATAAGAGAAGAAATCCTTTCTGTCCCTGCTTTTGCTGACTCCCTGAGTACAGGCATCTAATTTATTTTCATAATTAATTTAATTGCATAATTTAAAACATTAATATTCATTCAAAATGCGCATACATATGTCCAATTGTACTATAAATATTGTTTAATTAAAATAAAGAGTGGAAACAGATTTTTAAGTATGCTGCTCTCAATTTCTATGAATTTGGCAGGACTTGAAAGTCCTAGGACTAAATTCTGATGTCAATGTAAATCTGGGGTTTAATTTAGGTCAATGGAAAAAACCCTCTGGACTTTCAGCTGAAGACAGAATTTGTTTTCCTTGAGGAGCTGTATCCTGCAGCGTGGGGGGAAAGGGAATAGGCGAACTGAAACCCCTTCTAAAAATGAAGTAACTTCAGACAAACTTAATTAACTGTGTGGAGCCTGTCAAAGGTCAGGGCGAGATCCCTGCAGGAAATGCAAGTGCAAGACTGAAACATTGGCAATGGGAGAGCGAGGGCAGAGGCAGAGATGAGCCTTTCAGGCAGGCATGGCTCCATGCTGGAGAGCCAAGCCACCCACGGGTGAGGCGAGTGTGCCTGTCAGGGAGGAGCTCCTGCCTCCTCCGGTCCTGCCTCTGTCAGACAAGCAGCTCAGTGTGCATTGATGCCAACGGGCAGCAATTGTCACAGAAGGAAATCACACATCACTCCTGTCATTATGCACATGCTCAGTGCACTCCTGCATCAGGCCCTCAGTTCAGAGCAGGTGAAGGAATAGGCTGGATGGGGAAGCTGGGGACAACTGGGCTAGCACTGAAGTTGTTTTGAGCCTGACTTGTGCTTTCTCAGCTACCCATGCTTGATGCTCTTGGAGGAGTAGCTTTTTGAAGTGAAATACCTGTTCACTAGTACTTTAGTTTTCTTTTTTTTTCTTCCTTTTTTCTAACTAAGATTGTTTGCCAATGGATTGGCAGAACAATTTTTGTCTCTAGTTTCATGAGCAATGTTGTGACTGTTGGATATTTGGAGCAACTCTGTATGAGATGCTTGGAAAGGGAGTGCACAGAAGCATTTTGGAATGGTGTGGTTGGAAGAAAAACCACAGGCAGCAGAACTGCATCAAAGTGTCAGAGCTGGGGAAAGCCCCTCGAGGTGATATATACTACCTTTTGTACTGATTTTTTTCCTGGGTAAACAGCATTTTGTTTACCCAGTGTTTAGTGTTATAAGTAGCAACTGATAGTTGTGTCGATAAACCATTGAAGTTATGTCATCTATATATGTTATCTATCCATCTTTTTCTTGACCCTTCTCTTTTAGGACTGGAAAACAATCTTGGGGACATACAGGGGCACAGCAATGTCCTGAAATTTGGGTATCTGACACAGCTGTTCTCAGCTTCCTTCAGCCTTCCTGGCATTATTCCAGACTCAGCGTAAAGCGCTCACTAATCCCCTTAAACCTTTGGAATACAGCAGTAAAATGATGAGAGAAGGACAACTCAAAGTATATGAGCAATCCAGGAAAAATGTGCATTTTTAATGTGCTGTGCTTCCCTACAGGGAGAGGCAAAATGCCTCTCACTGATGGTTGTCGCCTGCTGGCTGCGGAAAGGCTGCTTCTGACAGCTGTACATTTTCCTGGTATTTTTATCTTTCCTCCTCTCCTCCCCTTCTCAGGAAGCAAGGGGAGCTGCAGCAGCTCTGACTTTTTACCAGTAAGTTCTGTAAGCTGAAAATGAAAGAAAATTATGGATTGATGATGGGAGGGCAGGGGTGCACTACAAACAAAATGTGCTCTGTTGATAGAGTGAACTGATGAGGCACTGGGCTGCTCATGCCAGGGGAAAGCATGTTGTAAACCAGAGAACTGAAATACTCTTGTACCTGTTAAGAGTGTTTCATCACTGTAAAATTCTCCTGCTTTTTAACATGGGATCCTGCTGTCAAATCTATCTTAGACCGTCAGCCCTTGACCCTGTCACTTGTTTTCCCTTGGCACTTGCCACCCTTGCAGCAGGGCAGCCTTCTGGAGCTGTGATGGGTGCACTAAGCTCAGACTGACAGTTCCCTTTCCCCCTGAGCTTCCCTATTAGCCCTTTCTTCCCCACAGTGTGGTGAGGCCCAGCCTCCTTTCTGCTGCTGCAGCTGCCTCCTCTCTGTTCCCAGTATCAAAACTCAAAAATCCCATCACTGCCACCCACCAGGACAAATAACCTCAACGGGTTCTTTCCCTGGGTCCTCGCAAGGGTGTAGACAGCACTGTGCCCTTGGGCTGTCTCTCTGGTTTTTTCTTTTATTTTCATCTTCTATTATCTTTTAATTTTATTTTATTTTATGAAGCTTTAGCTACTTTTGTCCTGAAAGTGTTCAGGCACTTCTCGGCCCCCCAGGAATATGATCCATTTTAACCTCCTACCTTCTGCACTGATCCTGGCTTTTATCTCCCCCCCTGCTATGTACTACTTTGGCCACGGAGCCAACAGACTGTACAGGAGGTGCTTTCCCCAGATCATTTCCCATATATGAGGACTCAAAATCATGTCATAAGAGATGTGTATTTACTGTTTTTGGTCAATAACTATTTTTTTTTTCCCAAGCCATGAAGGGCTTGCTGTCCTAATCCAGCTAAAGGTACCATCTGAGCTGGCCCAGACTGGGCCAGCTGGCTAAGACATTTGATATAGTGCATGAATTCTGCTAATTTACCTCCCAGAATTTGAGAGAGGTGTGTCAGTAGTTCAAGCCTGATTTGTGATTCCAGCCCAGCTTGGAAAACCATTGAAATCAAACCCTCCTGTAAGGTAGAGGGGACAGAACTCTCCCCCAGATACTTGCAGAGGAAAGCACGCAGTTGCCTGCAGGTTTATGGTGTGGGGGTGTGGGGGTGTGTGTGTGAGAAAAAGCATAAAACTTAACCTAGGAACCATCAGGCCAGGTGTTTTACTCAGTGTTATGGGTTTCAGGGTATTGGCAAGCTGTGATGCTCTTAATGGGCGTCCCAGGTTTCCTGCTGGGACAGAGAAATGGGGCACTTAGATATTAGCAAAGAGCATTTCCAGATACATGTGTGAAGGAAAAATATTGAAATTGTGAGGGCTTGGGCTTGTTTATACATTTGGGAGCAATGAACAGTTTATTCCGGGTACTTTGATGTGCAGGAGGGGTTCTGCCTTAGCCTTCTTGTTCCAGTGGAAACCTTGATGCCTGCCTTGTCCTTGCTCAGATCCTTCCCAAAACAGAGAGGAGTGAACACAGCCTGAGATGTGCACCATATACCGAGCTCCTACTTGTTTCTGGTGAATATGAGGAAGAGTTCAAGAGAAGGATTTCCAACCCCTTTGCTTTCTTTTCCTCCATAGAGGAGCAAGGCTAGTAAGCCTACCTATGAGAAAGACTTCATGTGTTACAGCAAGCTGGCTGAAGGAAGTTGACAGTTCATTGGTATACAGGAAGAGGTCAATTTCCTGCTTTATAAACCTATCAGAATAAAGCTATAGAAGTAATAAAATAGTAAACCTCCACCTATTTAGTTTCTTGGACACTCCATCGTAAGAGAAGTGAGGGAGAAAGTAAAAAAATCATCAGTATGCTAGTGCATACAGATTGGATTACTTCTCCAGAAAAGAAAGAAAAAAGTCAGTCTGTGAGTATCTTTTGCAGATAAGGAGGAAAATCACATAACTTCTAGCTGTTAGATTCACAAATATCCACCCAGCCCACCTTCCTTTACTGGAGAGGCCAACAACTTTCTGGATCATTGTGCTTCACAGATCTTAGGAGACTATTAAAGAAAGGATCTAGTATAGAATCTAGGACTTACTAAAACCTGCCTTTGTGCAGCCTGGAGAAGAATCTGTGCATAATATCTGCCTTGTTCTTATTTGGTTTCCTATTATTAGTCAGAATTATTTTTCACCTGTTTTTGAGCACCCTGTTATGGGAAAATTATTCTGAAAAGTCATGACAACTAACAGCAGCTATAGCCAATTTTGCTTGAGTAGCTTTGAGCTGATTCAGATTGTGGTGGTAAGGAAGAGGACAATACTTTTTCACCAGCCCCACACCCAGTTTACAGATCTCTAATTTACGCTCTTTGGGAGTGTTGTAGCACGCACAGCTAGGGTGTTTCCAAAGAGCTTGGGAAGGCAGGCAGGAAGCATCTCGCCTTCTTCACCCCATGCCACTGGAAAGAGTCAGCAGATGCAGCCAGGGTGTGGACAGGGGAGCTGCATTAGTCAGTGGCTCTGGGCTTCTGTTGCTCAAGAAAAAGTGCTTCACCTGGAGAAAAAGGACTTTCAGTTCAGGAGATGCAGACAAAAGGAAAGGCGATGCCCTCATGACTCCTTGGTGTACAGTCACTCTGTGATATTGCTGAATATTCAGGTCTGTGACGGTGACAATATGCTGTGCAAGATGGGATCAATAAGAGGATGGGACTTGTAGGAATCTTGTCTTGGTCAACACACTTGTTGGACTATGGAGATCAGGATGGGATTGGAAGGAGAGGCAAGGTAGCACAGGAAAAGTAGCACAGAAGATATGGCAAGACTGGAATGGTAATGTATGAGACTTGGACTTTGAGTGGTTAGCACTGCCTTGGGCTGATGCTGTCTGTTGCCAGAGGATGTTGCCTTTTGTAACAAAACAGAAGAAGACATCTTTTACCTTGGAGTGTGCAAGGTGGATCCAGGATATCTACTGACAGTTCAGGCCTCCACGGAATTCAAATGCTTAAGTACAGGACATGTAAAAAGAAATGCAAAAAATTTCGGCCCAAAAAACCTGCCCAAAAGGGAGAGAATTTCTTATATAAAGAGATGGGTGGCTTAGCAGTGAATGTAGGCTGGGTATTGGTAGTCCTCAGAGATGACTCCAGAGCTACTCTGCCATGTTCCTCTGCTCTGGCAGATAAAACACATACAGAAGGGTATGGATAATTAGGCTCCTCAATGAGAGAGGAGAGAACTGGAATGAAGTTTAGAGATGGGATGAAGGTACTGCAGTCAGTCAGAATCTGGGATATAAGCTGCACTTTGCCAGAATGTCTGGTCAAGAAGGTCCTTAGAGGTTTAGCCACAAAATGAGGGGACTATAAACTGCAGAGCAGATTCTGGAATAGCAGATGAGATAAGGTTTAAGCAATGTAAGACAAGCAGGTCAGGATTAGGAGAAAGAAAATTAGCAAAGGTCAAATCAGAAGTCTGTGAAGAAGGGTCAGGAGCTAAGTAGGGAATTACAAGTGAGGTTCAAAGGCCAAAGCAAAGATTGAGGTCACAAGGAGAACTGTATGCTGAAAGCATGCATATACCCCATAGCAGAGTCTACCTGTACTGGATTAACTAGGACAAGAAACTCTGATTTTGTGCTGCATCTCAAATACTTACTTGGACCCATCTTGGAGGCTGCACTTGTCTTTCTTCAAAGAAAGGAGTTTTACTTATCACAGACAGGATCCTCGGAGAGTCTCCTTTTTCTAGACTCTATGAAGATAACTAGCTTTCAAAAGAGAAAGAATTGAGACACATGGTGGTAGTTCTTTCTTCTTGTTTGAGGCAAATATTCAAAATAATTTCCAGCATCCAAACCTTTCTAATTTAGACCTTTCAAGTCACGCAAGTCTGACTGCAGGAATTTCTGACTGACTTCTGTGGTCTATGTGCCATAGGCTGTGATCACAAGATGCTTTGGAGGATGTCACACCTTGTGGCACCAACAAGGGCTCCTTACCTGTTGCTGTTGACTATTTTACTTAGTATTCTCTTTTCTCTGAGTCAAAAACTGGCAAGCTGAGAGAAGAGAGTAAAGTCATTACCATTTTTCTTGGCCTCAACACGCTACAGACCCATATTATCAACTGCAATAAAACGATGCTGGAAAGGAATTGAATATTTTGGTGCAGAGTACTTGAATGAGCTTCAAAATCTTGTGTGTTCCAGCTGAAAGATCAACATAATTTTGGTTTTAAAATGCTGACTCTGCTCTGGACGGCTGCTGCTGTTATGACTTCATTAGTGTGGCACAGATTCTTGTCTCCCTCGCCCTGGCTTTACTCTGAAGTAGCTCTGTCAGCTCACTGGAGATATATCTGACTTAACTCAAGTTGAGAAGAGAATCAGGCCACAAATGTCATCTGCCTAACTCTTTCAGACAGGAAGGAACTTCTGGTTTGGATCTCTTTGGGTTAAGAGGAAAAAAAAAATAAAGAAAAGAAAAGGCTTTAAAACCTCAAAACCAAACATAACCTTTCCTTCCCCTCAGCAGCAGGTTTTGCTTATAGAGTGATAGTATATGACTCTATTTAGCATGCTGGAGCTGCCCCACAATGAGACACTACGTTTTCTATTTTTCCTTCTGGGAAGCAGCCGGCTCCCCAGCAGTGACGTGTGGACACAGCTCGGTTTGCTGCTGGAGCAGGAAGCAGTGGGTTTGCAGAGCTGACGCACTTTGGCTGCCTCTGCCACCTTCCATCCTCTGATGGCACAGATGCAGTTCATCCAGACAGATATGACCTAGAAGGATGTTTATGCACTAAAACAATGAAGTATTTGTTTCAGGCAGCTCTGATGACACTAAAATTATATCACTAGAAAAGCATCTTTTCTGATGATAATTGCAGCCTACTGCTAGATCTAGATTTTGACAGAATTTTTTTAGTTTTACTGCATACATGACCCAATGTGGGTGGAGTGCACAACATCAAGCTAAAGCAGAGATGATGAGAATAACAAAACATTGACATGGCCTGAGTAAAGTCCCAATGGAGATCAGTGGCAGACCTGGGAGTTTGTTCTGGGTTTTCTAAGCCACAGAACCTGAGGTCTCCTTTGTACATGAAACCATGGTTACAGGGTTGTGGTGGGTTGTCCCTGGCTGGATGTCACTCTGTGTCACCCAAGCCATTCAATCACTCCCCTCCTCAGTAGGACAGGGGAGAGAAAATGTAACAGAAGGCTCACTCGTCAAGTTAAAGACAGGGAGAAATCACTCAGAGAACTGACATGGGCAAAACACACTTGACTTGGGTAAATTAGTTATTTATTGATAGTCAAATCAGAGTAGGGTGATAAGAAATAAACCCAAATCCTAAAATACCTTTCCCCTACCCCTCCCTTTTTTCCAGGCTTAACTTTACTCATGAATTCTCTACCTCTGTCCCGCCAGCAGCACAGGGAGATGGGGAATGGGTGTTGCAGCCAGTTCATCACATGTTGTCTCTGCTGCTCTTTCCTCCTCAAGGGGAGGACTCCTTACCGTCTTGCCCTGCTGCAGTGTGGGGTCCCTCCCAAGGGACACAGTTCTCCACCAAATTCTCATAGGTTCTTGCATGGACTGCAGTTCTTCACAAACTGCTCCAGTGTGGGTCTCTCTCACAGGGTGCAAACCTTCAGGAACAGATTGCACCAGTGTGGGTCCTCTGTGGTGTCACAAGTCCTGACAGAAAACCTGCTCTAGCACAGGCTTTTCATGAGGTCACAGGCTCCTTCAGGCATCCACCTGGTCCAGTGTGGGGTCCTCCAGGATCTGCAGGTGGATCTCTGCTCCATCACGGACCTGTGCCTGCAGGGAGAAAACTGTGGTCTTCACTGTGGGCTGCAGCAGAACCAGTGCCTGGAGCACCTCCTGCCCCTCTTTCTTCACAAACCTTGGTGTCTGCAGTGTTTTTGATCTGACATAAATTCTTGCTTCTCTCTCTGGCTGCAATTTGCTCTTGTGTCGTAGCTTTTCCCCTTTTTAAATACATTTTCCCAGAGGCTCTACCACTGCTGCTCAACCCTGGCCACCAAAACCTTGCCACGCAAACCCAATACAAGCATACAGGTCCGGTATTTTGCCAGAGAAAAGCTGATTGGAAATTTCTTCTCCAGTGCAAGCTCTTTGCTTGTGAGTACAGCTGAAGATATTGATACAGAATTCTGTGTGACAACCTCATACGAAGCCTATTGGACTCTAGGATTTTTGATTCCTTACGTGGGGCAGAAGAAGACCTTTTGAACTGCTACTTGTCTTGCCCGGACAGTGATGTGAGTAGATTTTTAGTATAAACAGTGGTTTATTTGTATTAACTCTTTATGACCAACTAATGGCAGATCACTAATTGTAGATACCAACCAATTATCTTAAGGAAAAATATTACCCCTGTAACTTTTCTCTCATTGATCTAGGAGAATTTGACATTCCTAATCTTCTTAAGATGGTACGAGGCCCAAGGTCACTTCTAGACTTCTGTCTGATGAGTGGGAGTTGTTGTCTGGATGTTGTTTTTTATTCAGTAGTTTGGTTAAAACCAACATATGGCATTGTCTACACATTGTCAGAGGCTTTGGAAGTAGAGGCATCTACGGACCAGTTATCGTAGTACTTGGCAGACTGTGCTGTAGGCTGTAGCTCATGCAAGCCAGCACTGTACTACACAAAACAATAGGCTGAATTCATCAAAGTGATAGCGGGGTCAAAAGGGTAGAGTTGCCAAGGCATAACTCACTGTAGTTAAAGGTAATTTTAGTTTTATTTCCTTTTTGATTAACGTTTAAACTTTGATTAAGATTTTTCCAGGGGAGAACAATAGATCTGTGGGATAGATGTTTAAGTTCAGCTGATAGTGCAGAACAATTAAAAATAAAAAAGTCCCCCTAAACCTCTCAGGAGAACTTTTTCCAAGAGAAGTCTTCACGTCAAAGCTAAACAGGCTTTGTTCCCTCTGACCTCTGTTGTTTCTGTGAATGAGGGCTGTCCGTAAATAACACTAACATGTTGCCCATCTGTTAGGCACAGCTAAAGGAAATTTAAAGACAATACTACCAGAACTCCCAAAGATACCATCTAACCCCATAAATAATTTATTTTTACAGCTCAGATCAAAGAGCTCATGGATACTGGACTCATTCCGTCATGGCGTGCCCTTTGGAAGAAACTACCATAGTCATGTGATTGTTTTTCCACTACCCTCTGAAAAAGTTCCTCAGGCTCAGAGGTTCCTTTGCTCTGACTCCCTCTCCTGTCACCTTGCTTATGTTTCATATCACTCATGCTGTGGCTGCTCAAACCATCCCCTGTAGATTAGAAAGGATTTTTAACTTTCCCTGGATGGTGCTGAGATCTCCTGTTGCCCCGAAGAGAGTGTTGGGTAACAGGATGAATGGTGGACTGTCAGAAACACCTTGAACTTGAAGAAGGAATTTTTCACCCCAAAGTGTGAGGCTATAGGAAAATGTTGGTGCCATTCATACTTTTAAAGAAAAGAAGGATTAGGCTCTCTTTGTGAACCATGCCATGGCCCAGGGGTTGAGCTCTGGTGTAGTGGATTAGATGTGGTATCACAGCATTATCACACAAGGGAGACTAGCACCTGTTGCAATGCTCTTAAAGCAGGCCAGAGCATGCAGGGTTATGTGTCATGCTGGGTTATGAGTCTGGTGTGTCAAGCCACAAAAAGTGGAGAAAAGGCTGCATGGAGGGCAGACAAGTGTCAGCTGAGACATACGCATGATGGTCCAAGGGAGGTGAGCAACCAGGATATTGGCTTTTCAGTGCTGACTGTAACCTCTGTGGCTGCTCTGTATCTATGGACAACCTAGAGTTCACAACCAGATGCAGAATAATGCAGAGAAGCCAGACAAAATCAGTCTTCTTATTTCTAGTGATAAGGTCACTATTGATTTTTCTCATGAAATAAGGCATATTGCTTCATCTATATGGCAGCCATGGATAATGGCTGTCATACTGCCCCCAAGGAATATTCTTTGGAAACTGGTCCTTTAAAATTGGCAGAGCAAAACACCTTCTATTCTAACATACTAATTTTGAGATTGATTTTCCTTGCAGGCTGGTAAGTGTTCTTAAGTTCTTTTTGTTCCTTCTTTTACTTTGAAGTGTTGCTGAGGAAACTTGATGACTTTAATCGACTGCCTGTGATAACATGGATAAAAATAATCTCTGTAGCAGTCTGGAGTACCTCTGAGAAGCAGACTGCATGCACATCTCGGACAGCTTACAAAGCTCTGACAGTAGGAGAGCACGGCCACGGCCAGAGATGTGTGGTAAAACAAGCTGTGTTTCTTGTAGCCTGTTAAAACAGGAGGGGCTGGGGAGAATGGTCACACTCTGATTACTTTTGCAGCTACTTAAGCTTCCCTGTTCTTAGCCACTTTTCCTTCCCTGGAGGCTGAGGTTCTGATTTGCTGTACTGGGCAAATCTGTTTTGAATTGCCATTCAGTGTATGTCGGAGCAGTGAGAGGAACAGTAGGGGGCTGCTTGTAGTACAGATCAACATACATTGTTAGCTCTCAAGATGCCAGGAATGGGACCACTTATTTTTGAGAAACCTCTGATATACCCTCTTCTAAGGTCCTAATTATTTACACATACACAGGAAAAGAGACTTTTCTTAACTTTATTTACTGAAGACAGTAGCTAACTATCTAAAGATCTCATTACTTTAACATACTTATTGCTTTAATTAACCTTCTTTAATTTATTTACTGTGTTGGATGCATATCTTTCAAGAGGACAAAAAGGCAATATGAGTAATTATAGAGTAGCAACATCTGCATTGAATGAATTCTTCTTGCTTAATAGAGAGCATTGAAAGTGAAATAAAAGATTAATACTATCATGATATACCTGAATGTAACTGGCATAGCTTTTGCAGCCTATTAATAAACTTTAATTAGGTCATAATAAAACAAAATAACAGATAAAAGAAAGTTGGTTTTATACGTTTAATTTAATTGCTCATCCTGGTTAAAAGCGTTTAGACAGTTATGGTGTGAGAAACAAAGTGTTTTGAGAAATACCCCTTCCTGCCTTGGCAAACTCTAAGAATATTATAGCAAAATATTTCCAAAAAGGGAGCTGAATTCATATCTTGTGATAGAAGTTGCTTTATTTGCTAATGATACGCAATAAGAGACAAAAAGCACCATGTAATAGCACAAAGTTATTTCAATGAGTGTGACTGAGGAGAAAATCAGATGGACTCAACTTACTTGAGTGAATGACAGATAAAATTCAAAGAAAGCTAGAAAGTAACATGCTTTTGGAAGAAACATCTGTAACTCTGAATTACCCTATCAGAGGAACCCACAGAAAAAGATCTTAAACAAAAGCCAACCAGCAGACATACGGGAGATCTCCAGAATGGGAGAAGATCATCTCAGTTACTTGCTGTAGGTCTCGTGTCTCTCCCACTGAATCACCTCGACATGGTTGGAAACCAAACTGCACCCTGAGAGTTTGACTGTGACCAGTATGGCATTTTTTATATCCTGAAAGTCGGTATTTGAGTGGTGTGAAAGCTTTGCGTTCAGCACATAAAACCCCCCCGCCAGAATCAAACTCACTAGTCACATGCCTAAGAAATAGGATGCCAAACAATTGAATGCTCTGATATCTTCGCAGTGATGTGGCCTCATCAAAAATACTGTTCTCAGTTTAGTCAGCCAGTCTTGAGACCAGTTTTAGAGTTTGTTCCAGAAAGGAGATAAATGCCTCAGGAAATGCTGAAATGGCCAGTCTTGAAGACAAGGCTGTGGACTAGCTGGGGTGATTCCTCTGACACAGTGGTGCATTTCCTTTGTCTCTAGCATGTTAAGTATTTAGGCAATGCCTGTTTCATTTCCTGAACTTGCATTCATCTTGTTTAAAGATGCACTTAACTGATGTTTAATAAAATATCATGGATACTCTTGAATTTAATGAGTTGCCATGTCAGATTTCATTTAAATCCTTTGATTTTTGTCTTACATTTATAGCCTAAAGCTCTGTGTTTCATTTTTACCAGAATTATTGCTCTAGCTATTGGCCCTGGATTCCCTGTATTTACATACCTGCGAAATAAAGATTGAGCCAAACTAAATTTAAAACTTAATAAAACCCCCCTCAGAAAACGAAAACAACAACTGAGCCCCATACTTCACCTCCTCAGAAATCCTAAACCACAACACATCAGCAAAAAGTACCTTTTTTGCTTTATTACTCAAGACAAGTTTATGTATTTGGGCTTGAAAATGAATGGGCCCTTCTTAAATACAACATCTGTGTATTTTAAAGCAAGCTAAGCCTTTCTGTGGGGATTATGCTAAATTGACACCCACAGAGATTACAGACTCCTCTTTTCATGTGGAGAGGATGTCATCCCACGTGTTTGTTTTTGTATGTGAGCATAACCCATGCTCCTGCAGTTCCTAAAATAGGTGGTTTTCTGGGGTTGGTTGAAGGATAATGTAGCCTGTGTTGCTGGAACTCCAGGTCTTCTGGTATTTTCATGCATGCCTCTGCACCTAAGCAGCCATGGACCTTTGTGTGTGTTATGTGCCAGACCTATCTGCGGCCCAGTTATCATGATCTGTGGTTGCAGGTATCCCTTAGTTACATCCACATGTGAGCCGGAGCCATACTCTGACTTGATGATCCTTGTGGGACCCTTCCAACCCAGAATATTTTATGACTCTATATAAAGATCAAGCACAGTGCTATGTTACCTTACCAGAACCCATGAAGCCTTTTGATAAGACAGAGCAAAACAGGAGGAGGTATGTGCTGCCCTTGCTGCTAAAGGATTTGTCATGGAACAAAATGTTTCTTTTCTCTGTATGACTGACATTTACTTTTTTAAAACTGTTTCTGTTTGAAAAGAATTTTTGCAACAAATTGTAAGTTTTAAAAAACGCTTGAGGTGATTAATTTTTTTCACTAGGAAAAATTTTGAGATATGTTCTGATGTTTCAAATTTGCAGGGCTGAAAAGCTTGTGGTTCTGACCCTTTAATTATGCTTTGGTTTTGTTTGGTATTGTCCCTGTTTTGCAGGTCTGTATACACAGGTATGTAAACAGAGTGGTCATCAGACAGATGGGCAGGAACTCCAGTGTTCACCATCTGAAGTCCCAGTCTCCAAGACCACTCTCTATTTTATGTTACACAGTGTTACCTGAAAAACAGAAGCAGGCATTGGATATAGCTGTGATGAAGATGAGCAATTCACATAAGAGAGTGTTTTGGAGACTAAGTTTTGGCATTTCCAATGCTCATATTTGCCTTTTTCTTAAATTATAAACCTGGACCTTCTACTAAATTAATTTATAATGAGGAATTTGCTTACAAGCTTGTTGCTGATTTAAAGTAATGACTTTGTGAGTGTATTTTTGGTCCTTTGTAGGATGCCTTTTAAGTACTGCCTGGCAGGCAAACAGCTACTGCAACCATATTCTTAAGAAGCAGATGCTCAGGTGTGCTCTGGTCAGGTAGAAGCAGCCTGTGATATAATTGGTGCATGTAGCTATACATGCCACATTCATTGTAAGATGTATTACCTTCTCTTTTCTTTATTGTTGATGTAATCTCTTGAGAAAAAAGGTCTGCTGGCTTTATTAATCTCCTGGCTAAATCAAGAGCCATGTTAAAATTGTAATCAAGTGTTTCCCCACCACCAGACTCTGTTTAACTAAGTAGCTCATGGGAGAGGTTTATTCCCCTTTTATAGTGAGTTCAAGTGAGACAAAGGATTTGTGTGGCCAAGGACTAAGTGGAAAAGGCCAAGCTAGTCTTCTATTATTGTGCCCCTCTTGAAACCAAAACCTCAAATGGTATATAAAATATTTCCCTTCTTGAATTCAGTAATTCACAAAGTTATTTCCCCAGTTTTCCTTTACCTCAGCACAGGGCATTTTACTTTTAAAGTAGAAAATGTTATTTGTATACTTCTGTGCTTTCCCTCCCTTTTGTTTAATGTTTTTTCCAGGGATTACAGAGTAAGCAAACTCTACAAAAGTAGTTTGAGAAAGTTTAAAGTGCATTAAACTCCCCCTCATTTATGAAGGAGAGGTGATTGAAGTGAAACATAGATATGTCTGGGGCTTACTCTTTCAGGGTTGATAATGAGATTCAAAACATGGGTAAGTTAATGCTCCTTAATTAGGCACCTGTTATGTTCCATTGTGATCAGTGCTTTATGGGACAAAAATGCCAAGTGGCAGTGACATTTTGTACAATTTTGAAAAGAACATTTCTGCTCACCCTTTGTATAAGAAATACAATGAGGCTGGCTTTAGTTTGCTAGTAGATATTTCAAAATCAGTTTGGGAAAAGTTATTCCATGAGGTAAAGATTCTGTTTGAAGTCGAAGCTGTTCATCTGAAGAAACATCCGTCACAAGACAAGAAAAGAATGATTTCTTTGTGACTGGGAAATCAATGAGACATCTGTTTTAATGTACAGGCCAGAAATAATGCAGTGAGTTCAAAAGGGAATCATAAAGAAGGCTGCTTTTTGTCTCTTCTCTCCAGAGTCTATATATGGCATTCAGCACAGTATTTTGTGTTAGCAGGACTTCTTAAGTTTGTGTCCTTAACTAAGTGGTTGAGGTAGACCTTTTGAGGACACTGATGTTTAGGGTTATATGAGCTACTGGGGATTTGTGTTTACTGACCTCATAAAAGAGCTCTATTTGGGCCTTGATTTTGTCCCTGTTTCCCAGACACAGATTGCTCAAACAGCTGATCCTGCCCCGTTCTCTGTGGGAAGCAGGAGCTGGAGGCTGTACAGTCTCTGGGATGCTTGGCAGGAGGTCGAAGCACCGACTCACGGTGGGCTTGCTCTTCCTGGAAATACTGTGCCTGGGCTGCAGGGTCCCCATTTGGAGGGGCAGTGGACACATGCAGACATCACTGCATGAGGTTTGATTGTGTCCATTTGTCCTGCTTGCTTCCTTTCTCTCTTCTGGAGCCCTCTCAAAATTTGTTGGGTCCCTGTCTCCTGTCTTTCAAGTGCATATGCAATGAATTTAGTTTTTCCCTTGCAGGGTCTTCCTTGCAGTCTTTTTGGCTTTCCTGAACAGTAATGGTGTGGGAAGCAGCCAAAAAAGGGTTACAACCACTATACGTCTGCTTACACTGGAAGGACCCTCCCCACAAAATCTAGATACCCTGAATGAGACCTAACCCCTTACTTGTAAGGATTTTTGAGGACGAGAAGAAACTAAACATTGAGGACTCAATTACCCCAAGGCACATGGTTTTGGTAGTGTTTTATAGTTCCTTGGTGTGTACATACTGTGTAAGATACAAGACCAAGAGGAACCCCCAGGCATTAGGTAATGGCCTTGTTAGAGCTCCACTGGTATCTGTAGTGTGGGGTCTCCTTATAGCAAAATTGGGCTCGCAGATGCCTTTTTCCAAAGGGAGGAGAGAATAGCAAGAGGATATGCGGCTCTGGCAATGTTTGAAATCTGAGATCAATGGTCACCCTGGAAACAGCATGTTGAAAGTCTGAAAAAACTCCTGGCAGTGCGTGGGTGGAGTAAAAAAAGTCCTTGGGTTTGTGTGTGCAATTCCAACAAGTTGTGCTCGGCAGGAGGGAAAACAGCTACTGAGGGGACACATGCACACGTTCTCTGGGGAGCCATCTTATCACCCCTGCACACAGAAAGCTGCTAAAAATGATGATGTTTAGGACATGCCTTCCCTTGGGAAGTGTCAGTGAAATGAATGCATTTTTGTTTCTGTCAGCACAGTCCCATGGAAAAGAGTCTGTGGAGAGATGCACAGAACAATAAAACAAATAGTCAAAGGTGGGAGAGCTGTGCCCTACCAAAGGCAGAAAAAAAGCCGTGCTGCTCCCACTGAAGAAGATGTTTGCATTGCAAGTCCAGCCAGGCTGGTGACAGACCAGGGTCCCAAACCTCCTCAATCCCTGATGTCATATATGGAGGAATGATGCAATCTGATGTTTATGGATTGCCTGTTGAAGCAGACCCATGGGAGTCTCCCCATGAGCAGGAGTGGCATGGCCATGCCTCACGTACACACAGCTCAATGGCCTGACTTCTGCTCCCACAGGACAGCTGGTGGTGACACTTCCCTGCTGCACTGTTCAGCCTCCAGTGAGATGGAGTTCAGTGGTTTCCCGAGCTAGCAATGAGTATCTTGACATCGGACAGCTCATAAAAAACTTTTCTTCTATGATTTGGTCTAATTACGTCTTTTAACAATGTGAACTTTGA
Organism: Corvus moneduloides; assembly: GCF_009650955.1. Lineage (NCBI taxonomy): Eukaryota > Metazoa > Chordata > Aves > Passeriformes > Corvidae > Corvus > Corvus moneduloides. The sequence continues at coordinate 110,081,574 of NC_045476.1, read as the reverse complement.
CATCCACAATGCTTTCTGACTATGATTCCCCATTTTAAGCATATAATGCTTTAAAATACACCCTTCCTTTATGTACTTTGTACCACCTGGCAATTCCTTTCGATGCTTTTACTTCCTATATAATTTGGTATAATGAAGTCTTTGCTCATATCCTCCTTCTCACTCACTAGGTGAAGAGTCCTAGTCTTTTAAATCAATTTTTTCACAGAAGTTGCTTCATGATTTTTGTCATCCTTCTTGTCTTTTTGTGGGCCTTTTCTAGCTATGTTATATCCATTTTGTGATGGTGGGTTGAAAACTATATTCAGTATGCAGCAGGTAGGTGCACATAGACTAATGCAATTGTTTTGATGTCTACTCCTTACCTGACAAATTCTGGCATTTGACTTGCTTTTTTGATGGTTATGGGGCAGTCAGGTAAATGGAATTACCTAGTGTGATCCTAAAATCTTGTCTCTAAGGGGCAATAGTGAGGTTTAAGTTAGGATTTGTTTAGTACATACACATTTATTTACACTGAACTTCATTTGCCATTCTGCCTTTGGTGAGATACTTCCTGGAAATCCAAAATTATCAGATCAATTTGATCTCCTCTGGTCCACACTTGTTGAATCCTTCCAGGAGCTGCATCAGCATAGTGATCTGACTTCCATCTACAAAAGCTGCATGGAGTCTTCTCAGCACATTGTGTTTATTTCTGTGCTCCCATAATTATATAATTTAGAATAATTTTTACCAATTTACATGTGGTGCTGTGCAAAGGAAGTTCCACAGTATTAAAATGTAGTGACTTTCCTTTCCAGGACTGGTTACAGGAAGCTCTGTGGATGACAGGGAAATCACACTATTCAAAGGAACCTGCTGAATTTCCATGCGTGTAAAGAAAATCACATTTTTTCCACTTTTTAGTCTTCACTCACCATTGCTATTAGATGGGGTGTGGGTGGACCCTACCATAATTTTCCTATTTTTGTTGTATTGACGAGCAGCCTTGCTGGAGCAGGCACTGAAGATTGGAGTCCTGTGTGTGTTACTTGTGAATACATCCCATGAAGTTTTTCTACTCTTTAGCCTTTAATGGAAGTAAATACTGGAAATGAGACCAGTGCTGAAATATTAGCTGAAAAATGCAAGAATTGAGGGGAGATTTAAGTCTTGCAGAACAAACTTGCAATTTCTAGTGTTCACTGGGTTGTTTCCTGCAGGGACTCAATAAATAAATAGAAAAAAAATACCCCTCTGGAAAATTAAAACCAGTTACTGTTTCTTGTTTCACTGTTTCCATACCCTGTCATGATTAAAAAGTAGCATCTTGCCTTGATTTGCCATCTTTTTGGAAAAAAAAAGTTTAACCAAAGAATTTTCCCAGACTTGTGGACTCCCTTAAAACATAATCTTTATTTGGCTTTGCTTTTTCCGTGGACCTGGATAAAATATAGACTTCACTAAGAAGAGTCTGTTTATTTGGTACCTCAGAGACTTCTTTGACATGTGTGAAAATGTCCTCTGTGCCAAGGATGCACAAGCCTATGTGGAGATGAAATAAACAGGGAAAAAAAAGTAATCTGAGTGCTTTAAACCTGTGAGAAAGAATGATGTGCACAGGAACATTAGCACTGAGTTTGATATATCAGCTTGTGCTCTGAACATTACAGAATAGGTGCAATGCAATTTATTTTCCTGCTATTTGTTCTTTATTGCTTGGTGAATCTGTCAGCTAGGAAAGATAGAATAAATCTGATACTAAATTTAAAATGCATGGAAAACACTCACTTTCACACTTTGTGGAAATATATATATAGATATATATATATAGATAGATATATATCTATATATATATATCAAGACCTTCTTTTATTTATGCATAAACTAATCCCACTGAATTCCAAGTACCTCATGTGAGTAAAGAGAGAGATATATATATATACACATTTGCAAAATTCAGACTTAAGGGCTGTGGAACCTAATATTTTCATGTATGTCCTGTTTGTGTTGTTTCTTTTTGTTTAACAAATCATAATCTATTATTTATATTCTGTGAGAGACTATATTTGCATTCCCCCCCAGCACATTTTATTGACTGTGGTGATTGTTTTAAGGAAAGCATTATATTCCCTTATTTTTCTATGGAATTTGGCTTAGCTGGAGCATCTGGTTTCAAGTGAAGTGTTTTCCTACCTACTTTTCCATCTGAGCTGACCAAGGTGTAAAAAAGTTAGAAGCTGGGTTCAATCATACAATGGGTCAAAACCTTGAATAAGGCAAAAGTTGTGACTTTTGACCATGGAGTCCTTTGTTTAAGCCTTAGTTGGCAAAATGTATCTGAAAACCTATGATCTGAGGTGAATCCAAAGTAGTTTTGAGCACAGGTCTGGGTGACTTTGATTAGATGTCTGTAACTATCTCTAGGCCAGCAGATTTTGATCCCTGCTCAAAATAGAGGTGATTTATCTATATCTAATTCAAACATGGTACTTCTGCATGCACTTTGTTTTATTTGAGAATGAAAACCCTCGTGGGTAAAAGTAAAGGTAAACTTTACATCAACTTTTCTCAGGGTTTCTTGGCAGAGACCTCAGAAAGAAATTCTTTCTATGGAAATGTTCTCACCTGCCTCCCTAAGTTACAGGGTTAATAGGATGTGTGAGCTTTGTGGAGAGTACGAGATCTTCATATTTGCTTATGGAGGGTTTCACCAGGATTGTGGTGGCATCCTTTTTTTTTATAAAGTTAGAACTCTTTATTCAATAGGAAAGTTTTACAGAACTAAGCAGCAGTTAAACTACTGGGATTCCGCTGAAACTTTTTTTGCATTCAAATTTAGAAAAAAGCTGGAAAAACCCCCCACTCTAACTGTAGAAACAAACAAAGGCATGAAAACAACTTACAGTAAAATTTACTTTCTGGATTAACTTTCTAGGCTTTTAGAATCATTAAGCATCCTTTACAGTAAGAAAAAGTCAATTTTCTGATATAATCTGTGTGAGGGTATGCAGCTTCTTCATTTTGAAACCTGAATGTTTTGGTTGAACATCTACAGAAACAGAATCACAGAATGCTGGTGTGGGAAGTGCCCTTTAAAGATCATCCAGTCCAACCTCCTTGCTGTGGGTACAAACATCTTTCATTCGATCAGGTTGTTCAAGGTTGCTTCTTGAACACTTCCAGGGTGGGGCATCCACAACTTCTCTGAGCTATGAGTTCCAGGGTCTCAACACCCTCATAATAAAGAATTTCTTCCTTACACTGAATGTAAATCTACCTTCTGGTTTAAAACCATTTCCCCTTGTCCTGTCATTACAGATCCTCTCCATCTTTCTTGAAAGGCTACAATAGTTGGTTCCTCTCTACTCATATCCAAACTTTCCATGTTGTTTACAATCTTTCCTTCTCTGGCAGTAGCTGTGATGCCTTTTCCTGGTCTTAAAATCAAGTCATACACGGTTAGAAGGGGAAAAGGGATTTTACCTTGGTATTTATTTTAAGGATCTTTAGATGCACACAACCAGGTCAAATGCACCGAAATGCACACCACCATGCCCCCCAAAAGATCAGGTATAACATTATAGGTTTTACTAATTAGCATATCTAGCAAAAATTCCCCAATGAGAGGCTGCAATGAGCCCCCCTCCCCAAGGAGCCATCCCCTGGATGGTTCTATCTTCATTTATAGAATGTGTTCTGGAGAGGACCTTGGTGTCTGGGGCACACTGATCCCTAGCTATGAAGCTTCTAAAATGTTTAGTCTCTTAGCTTGACAAACAAGTCCAAGAATGTAGGCAAAAAGCACTAAGAATACAGAAGTTGTAAAAAAGGTATAACAGGGGTATAAAATAAAAGGCAAAAAATCTTCATGGCATCAGCTGTTTTCCCTTCTCCAGACTTTGCTGTCAGAAGTGCCCCGTACACAATGGGGTGTGGTGCCATGTGCTCCACAAACAGCACAAAAGCAACAAAGTGTGTTGCCCTCCACTAATTGTCCTCTCTGTTGGATGCCAGCATGTGCACATAACATCATAGCACTTTCCAAGTTCTCAGATGATCCCTGGTATAGAGGTCCGTTTTCAACCCATGTGTTTATTTGTAGGAGTGGAGTCTCCTAAGGAGCTTGATAGTAATTCCTTCTGGCCTTTGTTTTATAGAAAAACACTTGCAACAAATGAACTTTTACTCTTGGAAAGCATATGTTTTGCCATCTTCAGTCTATCCTATTCTTGCACTGCACACTCGTGTGACTCTATAGGGGAGATGTCTTTTAGTCAGTGGAAAATAGTATTAATAAATGAATGATCTATAAATAAACAAATGGGGACTGCCTAAAGAGGAGTGAAGCTGTTTAAATTAGTACATCACCAGAGTAGCAGAATTGTTTCTGGGAATAACCCCCTATTACAAAACACTTAACTTTTTCCACATTTCAACTTCTGGGTACAATAGCCCTTTAACACAAATTTTAGTCCAAAATACAGCGTGAACTCATGTGGCTTCATCTAAAGTGCTGTGGAATTATATTGCTTCATGGTTTTTCTTTTTGTAAATTGTTATTTCTTACCATGTGGGCACTATAGAATGCATTTCAAATTTATTTATTCGAACTGAAATAAAAAAGTGGAAAATTCCTCCCAGCAGAGACTAGCACTGGGGCTTCACAGAGAAAGTCTTGATCATGTTGAATTAATGTCTTGTGGATTTAAAAAAAAATTAATTCAGGTGGCTGACCTAGTATGTATGTTATTCTGGCTGAAGTTAGTCACTTTGAAAGATTACTGATTATATAGTCGAGCCTGCAGGTCTTAAGAAAAATTCTTGGCATGAAATGCAGAAAAACAACTTTATAGATTACATGTCTCCCTTATACATACTGTACCACATAAAAAAAAAATCAATTCTGTACCTATTAATTTGGCCTGAGGTAGACCTCAGTTTGGCAGCTTACCCCATCTAATTTGCCAGCTTTATAACATGCTGGGTTTAGTTACATTCTCAGTGGTGAGGATGACTATTTTTTAGGAGGAATAGAAAGGTACTGGACTAGAATAGACTTTCTATGTCTGCTGCCTCTTGTAATCAATTATTAGCAAGTTTGGGATTATGGTCAGGGTACTGTTTATCTCTTTTAGAAAAATATTTCTAATTTACAGCTAGGATGTATTCGTGATTATTTATACCTTTTGCTGTTATGCTGATCTTGTCTGGCAGTGTAAGTACCTTTTATCAGGATCTGCATTTGGTGTTCCCTGCTGTTTCTTACAGATAACGTTGTATCTGCTTTCAGCCTCCTTTTTGCAGGGTGTATAAGTCAAATTGGTTTAGCTTAATCCATTTTAGGAATCCACACCTGTTACAGTTTGTGTTTTCATGCATGACTGGGTCCGAATGATATTACAGAGGCGGTTTCATTAAAGTGTTTTATAATGAAATCTGTATTCCTGCGGAGTAGGAAAATAATTTTGTCTCCGTATATATCAGGACCACATTTTTCTTTTACAGTGACATCATAGGCGCGGTTCTTGCTCTTCCTGTTACTGATTGACTCATTGTTTTTTCTGCTCCTCATCAAACTAGTGAAACCCCAGACTATGACAAAAAATCTTAGGGATTTCTAGCTTACTGACCTTATGCTTGGCACTGCTGAAAGCTGACTGATTTCCAGAGCTCCATGCCTCGAGGTCATCTGGTTCTTCTCAATGTCCAGACAGAGAAAAACTGAGAAATTCCTTCCCTGTGCCCTGTCCCCCCACCTCAAAAAATGTTATTACCTTCAGGGGTGGATATCCATGGACCTGCCCTTTCTGCCAGTGGCAGCTTCCAGCAGCACGCTGGGACACACATTAAATACGTGCATTGCAGGTGGTGCACAAGTCAGTTTTTAGGTTACCCACCCTATGGCACCCTGTTCTCTTGATTCTGATTATGAATCAGGGGCATGAGCAAAAATACATAGGTTCCTGAAGAGCTCCAAGGAACCTCCCCCCTCAGACCAATTGTTTGCTGTCAGCACATCCTTCCCCGTAGTTACTTTTTTACCATCTTACAATTGTTGAATTCAATTCCCATTTTCTACGTCATAGTCTTTTCCCATATGACACTGTAGAAAGAACTTTAATGAAGTCCAGATATAGGAAAACTGGTCCATTTCTCTCGTCTGGAAACCTATTATTCTGAAAAGTTCAACTTTTGGTAAACCCATCTTACTTTATACCCCCAGTTTTACTCTTTCTTTCCTGGGTTTAATGTCTGTGTTGACTTCAAAGAGTATTTTAAAACTGTGGATGAAGATCTGCAGTTCAATGGCTTTTAATTTTAAAAATTACTATTTCTCTTTTCTTATAGACAAAGTTTTCTGTCAGGTATTTGCCAAAAAAGTAGATTTAGTATGTCTTGTTTTGAATTAGATGGCAAATAGATCGAAATGGCAAAATAACCACAGAATCTCAAAGCAGAATAATACTTCCCCAGTACAGAAACCACGAACAGACAAGTGAATTCTGGTCTTAGGAAGGGACTTGGAGAGCCTCACAACATTGACTATTCCTATAATAATCCATATGCAGACATACACTTATTAAATTGAGGCCTAACAACAATCTAATTCTGTGCAAACCTTATATGATAAACAAAACAAAGAGTGAGTAGGCAGACATTGTTTGCGGAGCCTGGGAGATGACATCCTTCAGCAAACTTCCTGCTGATATCAATGAAGTTGAGTTTGACACAAGTCAGAAAGCACTCATCAACCCTGAGGAATTGTTATATGTGTAGTCAGGAGATCTGTGTGTCCTCTTGTATGTTCCTTTAATATTCCCACCCTCTTTGAACCCATTAGCCTGTTTCAACCAAACTTGGAAAGGCAGTAGTAATCAGAAAGCTTTTACAGCTCTTAAGGTTTAAACAGATAGAGGAGAGAGAAATATTAACGTTGACACTTAGAGAGAGGCCAGAGTAAGCACTGGTACCATAGGCAAAGATGTCTTAAATCCCCAGCACTGGGAAGAGTTTCAAGAGGACCTTGAATCCAGACAAGGAGGAATCAAAAAGGGAGCTCATGTATCATTAGTCTAGTTTAAAACTGTTGACAGGGCCTGACTTTTGCTTTTAGCTTTGGGCATTCCCTGTCCTGTACAGATACCTCCTGTCAAGTGACCATGTTTGAGAAAGACCCTATTCAGAGTCATGGGATTGCAGGTTTTTGCACAGTAAGTGTCTCAAGTTTCTCTGGTATGGCTGAGAGCAACAGCTCAGATGATAGCTGAGCTATGACTGAGAAACCAAAAAAGATCCTCTTATTGTTGGGGTCCCTCCCCCGCCGTGTAGCCCTGGGAGAGGGGCCCTGAGGGCACAGACACGGGGCTTCCCTGTCCCTGCTCAGCCTCATTCCCGTTGGTTGGTTTGTGTTCCCTGCGCGGGCAGAAGGACCCTCGGTCCCGTGACTGGAACAGTTCCTCGGCAGAGCCCCGGCCATGCGGCTGGAGAAATAAACATCTCTGAAACAGCTATCAAGAATCTGTCTGTCCATATATATTTCCTTTCCACGGGACTCCTGGTTTGATATATGCGTGTTGCAGTATCCCCACTGCAACAAATGGTGGAGAATTGTGAGCAGAACGATCCCCGATCCCTAAGCGACTGATTTGTGTGAGTAAACCCTGGAAACTTTGGATTCCTCTTCTTGGTTTTGCTTTGCTATTCCGTATCTAAACTATGGAGGAACAGTGGGAAGACTCTTGGCTCTCCGAGCCGCATATGGACATTTATCTTAAACTTAAAATGATTCTTGAACAACGATTTGTAAATTTTAGCTTGATTCAAGCTCAGAAAGAACTGAAACACTTCCTGGCATGGTTGTTTAAGAACTTTTTCTATGTTTCTTGGGATTTAATTCTTACCAAGGGCTTTTGGAAAACCGTTTGGACACAGTTAATATTTGAGTCAAAATATATGCCGATGGAAGAATATTTTCGTGAATATTATTTAGTTACCGAGACTGTTGAGCAATGTCAGCTGTGTCCTGGCGAAGGGAAGCCTGGCTCAGGGACCGTGCAGCCCAGGCCACGTGCACCGAGCGCTCTCCGAGCAGCAGCGAGGCAGTTCCCGCGCGCGGGCGGAGCCACGCGAGCCGCAGTGTCGGTGGCGGAGCGAGGAGCGGCGGGACCCGGCAGTGCCCGCCCGGCCCCGCGCAGCGCGTGGTGGAGCGAGCCCCGTGAACGCCCGACCGAGAGGGGTGGCGCACGGGCGGCGGCTGGCGGCGGTGGCGGTGGAACGGAGCCGCGCCCAGCCGAAACGCGCGCTGGAGCAGGGCGCGGGGGGATCGTCGCCCGGGGGCCCGGCCGAGACGTGGATGCAGCGCCCGGCATCGGCAGCGAAGCTGCGACCAGAGGAGGCGACGCGCGGAGAACTGAGCGGCGCGGCCCGGCCCGGCCCGCGCAGCCCCAAACGCGACCCCGGGAAGAGCGCGCAGGCACCAGCAGCCCCGACAATTCCAACACGGGAGCGACCGAAGGAGAGAGCAAAGACGCAGCGAGACAGAAAACAGCAGCCACTCGGAAAAAGGAAAAGATCATAGAAACTAAGATCTTAGGGATAGTAAAATGGTATAATGTTAAGCAAAATTATGGTTTTATAACAAGGTGTGACAACCAGCAAGACATATTCGTGCATAGAACTGCTATTAAAAAGAATAACCCTGAAAAATGCATCCCAGGCTTGGGAGATGGAGAGGTAGTAGAATTCAAAATTATACGAGGTAGAAAACGGTTACAAGCATCGCAGGTCACTGGGCCTGATGGTGTTCCTGTAAAAGGCAGTATATATGCAAAAAATCGTAGTCATGTTAGACAGTATCTCTATTGTAAGTCCCCCCTACAGTCTCCCTTTCCTAATCCCACCTTTCCCTTTTACCCTATGTCCTATTACCCCCAGTGTATTCCCAATCCGTTTTTTTCATCCATGGTTTCCCTCACAAAACCATGCTTTTGCCAGTTGTTTCCCCAAAAAATCCCTTTCCAATGCCGAGTGGGGGATGAAAAGGGGAAGGGAAGAAGTTAAACCCTCTCCTGCCTCAGTTTCCCCACAAAGCATGCTCAGAGAGTCCTGTCTCCCTTCTGTCAGCCCTAAGATGTTCCAGAGAATCTGTTTGGACATTTAAAGACTCAGGAGGGTGGCTTGTTTTGTTTTGAAACTGTTCTTGTTATGTTTATCCAGTTGTTTTCATTCTCCTTTTATTAAAATAAAACGGGTGAGGTGTTGGGGTCCCTCCCCTGCCGTGTAGCCCTGGGAGAGGGGCCCTGAGGGCACAGACACGGGGTTTCCCTGTCCCTGCTCAGCCTCGTTCCCATTGGTTGGTTTGTGTTCCCTGCGCGGGCAGAAGGACCCTTGGTCCCGTGACTGGAACAGTTCCTCGGCAGAGCCCCGGCCATGCGGCTGGAGAAATAAACATCTCTGAAACAGCTATCAAGAATCTGTCTGTCCATATATATTTCCTTTCCACGGGACTCCTGGTTTGATATATGCGTGTTGCAGTATCCCCACTGCAACATCTTATGGCTTTCAAATCTGTCTTTGACATGGTCCAGATGATTCAACTGGTTAACTTAATTCTGCTGTTTTTCCATGTGCAGCTATGCACTAGACCACTTGTCTCACAGATAAAATCATGAATATCTTCATCTTTATCAGCTGCCAAGTTTTCCTCCATGCTTGAGTGGTCATACTCACAACAGAATATGAGGTCAAATTTTCTGGTTTTCACTGCTTCATGACTAGAATATGCAAGACATTTAGAAAAAAAAAAGTGCTTTTCTTCATTGTAATCTAGACATAGGATTTTTCTTTTCTTATTCTTCCCAAGATGGATAGATTTTCCATGTCTGTTGTCTCTGTCAATGGCACTTATTATTGAGCATTTAATATCTTCTTTTCCTACCTAGCATGTCATAATCCATGTTATCAGACATTTGTCAGGAGGGTTGGTTAGCTACCCATAAGCTTCCCATAAGCTTCTTATCTTTCTCCTCATTCATTTTTCTTCATTCGTGTTTTGCTTAAATTTTTCCTTACTGTAGTCAAAAACTCTGTAATGACTGTGATTTGTGACTGAGAGATCTCTGCCATTACTTTTGAATGAGTAAGTCTGTAGAACTGTAGTTCTGATTGGAGGGAGGAAAGTAAAGGAGTGATTGGGTTAACCAAGGAGATGCTTGGAGAATGGGTTTAGAGAAATGGCCTGAGGAAATGGGATTGAGTTCATTAATTTCAAGTTCAGTACAGTAGTATCTGCTATTATAAATCTGGGGTAGTACAGTTAAGCAAGAGCTACACAAACAGAAAAAGAACAACTGTTCTTGCTGAAAAGTATCTAAGGATTGTTTTGTGTCATGATTTGAATAGAAAGTTGTGATTGCCATGGTTTTTTTTTTAAAAAAAGATGTACTTTGATTTGTAAACTAGTTTTTGCCTGCAAGATGTGTGAAGAAAGTTCCTGCTCTGTTCCAAAATGATTGGGATTCAGCTGGAGTACAGTGTCTGGCTTGGGGCACTTCAACTAAACAAAAATGTCAGGGGTTCAGAAAAATAGAAACAAAATTTTAAAATGGCTGAACTAAGAGAAATACTGTAATATAGGAACCAAAAAGAAAGTTCAAACACTGGGCTTACTTAGCTTGAGAGGAGCTGGGATTGCAGTTTCCAAGTGTTTAAGTGACTAGTGCCATAGAAAAAGGAGTAACTCTTTCGCCAGGTCTCTGGTGAATAAGGGTGATTTTCAAAGGTTTTAAAACTGCAGCAAAAAGGTGCAGGGCAGGTTCTAGAAAAAAATTCTAGCAGAAAGACAGTGAAGTACTAGAATTAATTGGCTAGGGAGCACTAGGCTGAAGTCTGGAGCAAGAATAGCTCAGACAAACATCAGTAAGGAATGACAGCGCAAGGGTCTTGGGGGCAGAAGGTGAACCTCATTATCTCCTGAGGTCCCTTTTGGGACTGTTTTCTCAGTCATTGTGGTTCTCCTGTCTTATAAATCATTACTAGCTCTTAATATAGTCCTCTGTAACTGTACTGATGTTTCTATTGCTGGAGTTAAATGGGTATCTTAAGAAGACAGCTGGTTTAGTTAAATATGCCTCCAATTCTAGCTTAAAAGTTGTTGGAGTTCACAGAAAGAGTATAATCTTGACAAACATGATATGGGCTGAGTACAAAATGCATTTTGATGCTGAAGCACGTAAGAGTTGTGTGGCATATTCTGACTGATCTGCACATGACATACAGTGCTTGTGGTTTAGTTACAGACCAGGACATTGTTCTTGCCTATTTGATCATCTGAAGAAAGAGCCAGGGAATACCATTTCTGGTCTCTCCAGCAAACAGCATTTGAGAGGTCTCAAAACTTTGATTGCTGATTGATGTGTTAAGAGAGTTGACCGAAGAAACCTCTAATATTTGCCTTTTAGTGAGGGACTCTGACTAGCTCAACATTCAGTATCAACAGTCGGGAAAAAAACATTGTTCCTTCTCTAGATATGAGGATATTGCAAAAGCCAGCACAATCTTGCTTTGACCTTAACATACAAAGGAATTATCTCTTTCTGTTCTGTCTCAATTAGATATGCATTTAGAGAAACAGTGCTGTATTAATCTTCCTTATTTTAAGTCATCAGGCATAATTGCTTATATAGCTGCTGTCTGCTGAGGATGTGGCTACAAATCTACATTTATTAACAGAATCGATAAATTATGTAGAACAGCTACACAACTGTAGTACTATTCCTACAAGGCAGCAAGATCAGATTTTAATACCTTAAAATGCTCTGCTCTTGCTGCATTAGATTTCCAGTGGCTGTAGATATTTTCTCCATGTGGTGAGAATTGCCATTGTCCTATGTGCAAGCAGAAGTCTCTGGGCTTGAGTCAGCTCTAACTTGCCCTGGTACAGGGCAAACTGATTTCGGGTCACAAAATGAAGTTGAAAGGGGATAGACAGAACAACACTGCATGCTTGTGAATATGAGTAACTTTTCACAGCTCACGTGCCATTTCACAGTGTACAGTTTTTGGGAGTGAGTGTTAGTGGATGGCTTGTTTATATGGATTTTAGTGAAAAGCACTTTTTACAGCAGCGTCACTACAAACTCTGGAGGAACCTTGTCTGTAGCAATCAGCCTGACCCAATAGTGGGCTGCCAGATAGCGGTAGACCACTTTCACAAAGCTAGCTAGTAGAAGAACGAGCCTTTCCATATTTCTGTTTGCTGCCCATGCACTAATACACATTATTTCTCTTCTAGCCCCATAAAGATTTTTTTCACTCCTGAGTGATTTCTGTGCTGAGGGCAGCACTTCTGTGAATTATTTGCTTCCTGTTGCGCTCTCTTCTTTGCATCTCATGACAGATTCAGTCAGTAAATCCTTTGATCCCCTTTCACCTTCATTTATAGTGATATGTCTACCAAGACTTTCTCAGGCTCTTTTCTTCCATGGTAAAAAAGACCACCACTCTTTCTCTACTAGAGTCATTCATAGGGCTGAAACAGTCTTCACATGGAGCAGGTACACCTGGAGAGACATGCTGGGAAATACCTAATGCCATCAGGTGGATTTCCAGTGGTGACTTGGGCTGTTGGGCTCCACAGTGGGAGAAAGGTCCAACATGCACTTATAACACACTTATAACACTTACACAACATGCACTTATAACACTTATAACCTTATAGTAGGTTTGGCAAGGACTTGGCTGGGTTTAGGTGGGGACACTGTCCCTTCTCGCTGTCTCCATGGGCTGGAAAGGTGTCAAACAAACTGTTGATTATCTGAGTTCCGTCCAAGATGGAGGTGCTTGCAGCGTGGATTAGTTTCATTGCAAGGTCCTAAAACCTGGATGCTAGTGGGAAAGGATTAGTGATGTTCTGAGCTGGGGGTTAGGGTAGCAGGTAGAAGCAGAGTGAAATTTGGGGCTGAGGAAGAGTGGTTTCTAGACAAAAGTGTATGAAACTAACAGCTAACTTAAGAGCAAAACCAAAGTTAAAGGCTCTAAAGAGAAATTCAAGCAAGCTGGTAAGGGTGGTTTTAATAGTACTTAGGGCTTTAACCAACCTGTTAAGTTTGGTACAAAGTAGCAGCCGAAATGCTTTACAGCCAGATGTTCAGGATTAGTGAGGGAGTCCTTGGGCTAAAGGGAGGGATGAGTTTGTGCATTCTACCAGGTTTTAGTAAGATAGAAAGTAAATTTGGAGCCTTAGAAAACCATGAGGGGTCACAGGATAGGTGGCTCCTTGAGGAGTTTATTGTTTTTTCAGAACAGGCACGTATTGGTTTTGAGATGTGATGTAAAGAGAAGCCTAAAGCTGACTTAGCTGACTTAGACATATGTAGGTAGGGCTGGGAGACACAGAGAAGACAAATGTGTCTGGCAAATACATGTGAAGGGTGCTTATTTGCCTGTAAAATGGGTGGGTTGATTGTTATTGCAGCACTGCTTTAGGGGAAAAAACTACATTGCTTTCACATTATTCTTTGAAATCTGCTACTGCCCCCTTGCTCTTCACTCTGACCTTCTTGCTTGTGAGAATCACTGAATGACCTTCTCCCCACAGCAAGCGCATGTTCCAAGGCCACAAGGCTCCTTGTGACTTAACAGTGCTCTGCTTGTCCTGACATGTATTTAGCTCTCCCACAGTCCAAAAAAAGAATTAAACACCCATCTTAGCTCTCCCAAAGGGTCAGCCTCCATTTTCTCCATTTCCTCACACTTCAAGCATCCTTTGCCCATCATGCCTTGCAAGAGGAACAAATCTGTCAGTCTGCAGCTCTTCCATTACCTTGGATGTATAATAATGAGAAGGTTCCTCAGTGAGAGGCTGAATGGTGCTTGAAGCGAATCTCTACCACAGGGTCCATGTTGCATCCCTGATTTGTGTGCTGCCATTTGCTTCTCCTTGCCTACTCTGCTATATTTATTCTGTGTTTTGGTTCTCTTTTTACAAACCTGGGCTCTTTCATCTGGGAAATAACTCTTATCCTGTGGTTGGAGATGCATTTTCCTGCTAATATTCTTCTTCAGTGGGATGCACAATTGTCATTTTTGTATAATAATGCTTCCGTGGCAGCATTGGTTAAAAGGAGAGGAAAATTTGCTATCAATCACATGGAAGGTGGACTGGGATTGTTTATTTAAAATCTGCTGTTGGGATCCTTGGATATCTGCCTGTTCTTATTCTCTGACACAACCACGAAGATGTTTGAAATCCTCTTTTCCTAACGGGAACTAAACTGTCAGTATGTAAGGAACCACAAGTTATTATCCAGTGTCACAGTGGGAGCAGCTGAGTCATAAGTGTTCCTGAAAATCTCATCCTGTTGGGAGAATGCATTGCAAAATGTGGGTAACAAGTGCAATGGCGTTTCCCATGGGATGGACCTCTTGAGGATGAAGATCCATTTAAGCTGTGTTATGTTCCTATTAGCTATCAAACCCACCTTTTTTATGCAATACTGCACATGCTTCTTCTCATAATCCTAGTTCTATGGGTAGAGTTTCTTGGGAATGTTCTCTTGCAAGCACTTGGGCAGAGAAAGAAGAACTTGGCTCCGTGACTGGGCAGCCTACCCTCGCTCCCTTCCTTGACAAATTTGCACTCGATTCATATTCCCAAGCCTTCAATCATCATCAGGCCTCGATCTTCTGTCTCTGCAGGGAGAGGCAGGCTGTGCATTCAGTGATTATTTTGAAGATGAATGTGTTGGGTAGTTTTGATTACTAATTTGCTATTTTGAGTCCGCGTTGTGCTTTGATGGCTCTTATGGGATTTTTCTCTTACAGTAAGGGACAAAGATCTAAGGGGTGTCTATTTAGTTTTTCTCATGCCATAACAATACAAAATGTCATCTTGACCTAAGTAGATACACATGTCACCAGCCACATGGCAGTGAACTAAATCAAACAGTACCCTTCATAAAAATACTTGAATATTTAAGTGGACTTAAGGGAAGAGAAGCAATAAATGAAATACTTTTGGAATATGAAACTAGTCTGCTATTGCTTCATACTCAGTTTAAAAGCAAAACCATCTTAAAATGTCTCCTCTTAATTTTTTAATGCTTATTTTTAAGATCAGTACAATTAAGAGATCTCCATTTTCAGGCCAGTGTATATGTAACAGGTTTATAGCAAAAGGGCAATTACATGTATCTTAAATCCAAATATTTTTCTGATTAATCCAATTGATTTTTTCTTAGACTTCTTAATCTGAATATGATATCTCATTCTGAATTCAATGAATGTGACCATTTCCTTCTTCTGCT
Organism: Corvus moneduloides; assembly: GCF_009650955.1. Classification (NCBI taxonomy): domain Eukaryota; kingdom Metazoa; phylum Chordata; class Aves; order Passeriformes; family Corvidae; genus Corvus; species Corvus moneduloides. Next base: position 110,066,284 of record NC_045476.1, on the reverse strand, counting down.
GTAAAGTATTATTGGTTTCTACTTGGCTCTGTTCTCATCTAGACCATAAGCTTGCAGAGGTGGGAACTCTTCATTGTTCTGCATTTAAGGTATTATCATGCTACTAAACTAAATACATTTTAGCTTGTTCCTTATTAAAATGATCCGTATTAAAGGTGGTGATTCGTTCTAACACTGTATATTTACATGGAAAACACTTCCTTTAAAGTTAGGTCCTTTCACTCCCGAGTTTGAAAGTACTGTTATATGCAATACTTGTGCACTAGAAAACATGTCTGGTGTAAAAACTGAGCCTGTGGTTTTCCTTAATAGAATCAAGATAATTTGAAATCTTGAAGTTATACATGAACTAGTATGCTTGCTGAGGAGGTGCCAAGGACACCACTTGGGAGACATTCGTTGGCTGTAAGGGTTTCAGTATCCAGTATTCCCCAAATGGGGATCTGGCGCTGCAGTTGCCTTGTGCCTGAGGTCCGTCTTACAACTCTGAGTAGCCTAGCTGAAGCTAGCACACTACTTAGGTTGTCAGTGCTAGGAGGATGACTCTCTGATGGCCCCAATCCTTTCAACACTTCTGCATGAGCTGAATTGTGATTATTGATGAGTTTACAATGAAGCGCGTATGTAGGAGCTGGCAGGATTTGGTGTTCCTCATTTGTTGCTACTAGGAGAGATTTCTTAATACATCTATTGTATTTTAATTTAAGAATATTTTTGTTTCAGTAATCAAGACATACTACAATCAGTAAACATTTTCTGGGATTAGGACAGTACATGTTAGCAGAAACCAATATGCCTACAAGAGCTGGTTCCATTTCTTTTCCTATAACCAGCAGATATTTTAAAAACCCTCATTGTGTTTCAACTCAAGCTGGTGAACCAGGATGAACATAAGAGATAGAGCAATTGCAAATCCCATGAGCTGTACTTACTATCCCACTATAATGCAAATAATTCCTGAAAAACAGCTCTTGGACCATCTCGATGTGGTTTGAGTAGCTTTGATGTGTTTCCTTTTTTTACCTAATACTTGCTAACTTCTAGTTTAAGTACAGAAACACCCTGTTTTATTTTGGATTCTGACAAAGTTTAAATTTAGAGGCATTCATGTTTCAGCCTCTTTAGAATGAATGGGAGAGTCTAAGCGGTTGTTTCTCTGTGTCACTTTTTATTTTGACAGAGGTAGCTACATGCTATTTCCCCAATTCTTTACCTTGCAAAGCCAGGTGATCCTCTACCAGATGAAGGCCTGTACCTTTACGTGGCACCCACTCTGTGGAAACATTGACAAACCCATAGCTGAGAAATCTCTTGAATTCATGTTTTGTTTCAAAAGCAGCCCTGTGACTTTTACAAATGGCAATGCTAGGCAGAATTCTCCCCTATTGTGTTTCTTCTATAGTCACTGCAACAAAGTCCGAGTAATTTAGCCTCTTGTCCTGGGCTGTGTCCTGCACTGCTAGAATGAGTGGCAATGACACGATGATTTTGGTACAAGAATAAATGGGGTGTGTGATGAGGATCATGATTTGTAAAAAAAAAAACCAAAACAAAACCCCACAACAGGGTTGGTTCAGGCAGAGGCTGCTGATGTGTTGCGTTAGGAGATTTGCATAGCAGTCCTATTGGTTGGGGTTTTTTGGGTCTGAAAAGGGCATCGATTGTGTGGGCTTTTCTTTTTTATTTATGATTGCTTTAAATTCTTACTTTTTGCTGTGTGGTCCTGTGCAGATCCCACCAGCAAGTCCTGAAGCTCATTCCCTGGTGATGAGTCTTTGTAGGGAATCCAGTGTCTGACATGGTTTGGTTCCTACTGTCACCTGATTTGTACCCTTGGAGCAATGGGAGGGATGGGAGCACTGAGATGCCTGTGCTGGCTGCCTGAGAATCTTACAGTTAATTCCAAGGTTACCCAGAATGTCCAGAGACCCTTTTGATAAAAGATAATCTTGCGATTTTGTCATCTCAAATGTCTTTAAAATGTGTCACAGCTCAGCTTAATTGCATTACTGATGTTTGTTCTGGATATGTTGTTTGTTGTAGCGGCAACTCATGCCGCTACACTGTTAAATTCTGGGAAAAAAAAAGGATGAAATCTTTCCAGCAGGAAATGATTTGGTCTAATATATTGCATTTACAAGAAAAAGCAGCATTTTAAGTTAAAAGTTGAAGTTAAAAAAGAGAAAATTGCACATGTTTCAAAGAACCCTTTTGTGGGGGCCAGTTTTTAGGAATATCATACAAAAAAGAAGAGGACATTTACAGTAAAATCAGCAAAATATGAAGCCTTCTTAACCATACCAGGGTGAAACGTGGTGTCTGATAGGAAGAAATTTATCTGAAACCTCCACTATGAACAGAAAGACAAAATTAGAGCTGTGGAATACGTGTTAATAGAGCAAACTTGGAGAATGGCTGTGCTGATCATGCAGGGGACAAGTTGGTATGTCTGAGCTGGAGGAATTAGCTGGAGTTTCCATGTTCTGCTGAACTCTGCATTTTTATTGTTTAAGATTTTAATGTGAAGTTTGTGATTTCAGTGTCGTTTTAATTCTTTCCTTATTATGTGCACATCTCGTTCCTCTGCCATGCTTAGCGCAGCAATAGCATGAAAGGGAGCAAGTTTTCCCTACAGGGCACAGACCAAACTGTTATGAAGACTTCGTTAATTTTTGTTTATTTTTTGGCAATGAAGAAGGAGACCTTGTTTTGGGTCATGTTTTTCTCAGACTCACAAACTTGAGCAACATTAGGTATTACATGAAATGCTTGCCCCAATGTTTTATTTCAATGAAGTTCCTCTATATTCAGGAGCAAACATTCAGCTCTTTTCCAAACTGCCTTAAAAATAATCCCCTTCAACCCTCTCTCTCCCCAAAACAAAAGAAGTTTTCCTTCTCAGAAAAGCATCTGGTATGTAGCAACGTCCGAATTTCCATAAATAATCCCAGATTTCCCCTGCACAAAGATATAAACAATTGTTCCACACTCAAACCTCCCTGTCTCAGATTCCCTGAGTGAGGAGAGTGGGAGAGGAGGCACCGGGGGGGATGGTTTGCAGGGGGACCCATGTTGGGACAGAGGTGGCTGTTGAGCCCTCGTGGGGTGCAAGAACTCTTCGGCTGGGTTGAAGACCTCCACCAGAGGGGATTTTTGAGGTTGTTTGGTGTTTTGAGCAGCTAGCTGACCTCATGGACTATAAATCCTGCCTGACTTGGCCATGGGTTGGAGAGGATAACTCTCGGATAAGGAAGGGAAGACGGCACCCTACCACTGACTTCAGTTGTGAGACTGACGTCTCTGGTGGGGCCTCGCCACAAAGCTACTCAAGACTGGAGGCTTCCCACCAGTCCTAACTCTGGGTTTCTTTACATAATATTTCTTCAGGAGAGGGCAGAGGGAGAGTTAATATCTTATGAAAATTCTTCCTTTTATTAATATCTAGGAGATTTGTTTGTCTTGGGGTTTTTAAAGCACTCTATCAGCAAGTAATGAGAAGGAGTAGTAACTGAGAACACAATATAATGGCAAAAAGAGAAATGAGTAGCTCTAGCAGCATCAACTGCTTCACAAATTCATGAAATTAATTAAATTTGGCTTTTGGATCCCTGATGTAATGATACTGTCTTCTTAATGCATAAATATATAGATTGAGAAACAACTCCCCTTAAGAGATTTGTTTGCTCTCCTGGCCAAAATGGATTTTTGTATTTTACTTCTGAGCTAATGTTGCTAACAAATTGGGCCATGCTTTAAGTTGGTTTAATTTTCCCCCCAAAATTATTATTATTACTTTTTAATTGCAAAATGCCAGGATGCTTAAATTTCTTTACTGATACAGAAAACAAGGACACTACTTTTTCCATTAATGTCTTAGGATGGCTATTTCAGATATCTTATATGTATACAAGAAAATCTGTTTATCAGGCTAAGGTGCCATTGCACAGTGAAGATCATTTGTCCTTGCATTGACCTTATCCTATGATTATTGCTCTTCCATTCTGTCACAGGTCCAGACATCTTCTCTATGCTTTGAACATCTCACAAAAATTAATTTCATTGTTAGTCTCAGTATTACGCCTTTACGACTCTTTCATGGATCCCTCACCTGCTGACAGTTCTGGTGGGTCTTCTGGTGGGTCCACTGTCTTCCAACTTGTTTCTTTTGGCACCAATTTTCTCTCAAGTGTGAACTATTGGACACTGAATACAGCCTGAACAAATATGCCTGTTTCAGTATTTGCAATTGGTTTGCCTGAAAAACAGCAGGAAATAATCCTGAGGTTTACAAGCTGGGTGGAAGAGCTTGTGCAGGCTGCATTTATATGTATGAAAATCTTGCTGTGGGATTGGCCCTGTAGGAAAATGAGTGCAGAGAATGACATTCACTTTGCATCCTAACGGGCAGCACAAAGACATCTCACTGTCAGCTGCTGAAGTTGATTTGAATTCAACAAAACCTTAGAAATCCTTTCATTTTGCTGCTTTGATGTCTTTATGCCACCTTTTAAAACTTAATATACTGACTCTTGGTATCATCTTTTTCTTTACATGTCATGACAATGAAATAATTTGAAGTGATATGTGAAAAGAAATCAAGAGTATATTAGAGTAGGTTAACTTGTTGGAACACTCTCTGTCTGCTTTTAAAACTTACATACCCATGCACAAATTCAATTGAAATTATAAATCTGTGTAAACCTAAGTTATCCAAGCTCAGCAAGGAAGTTTTGACTTTCTATGCTAGCCTTTGTTCTTGACAATGTGACTGACTGCTTTGGTACCTGAAATAGGACCTCCAGTCTCCTCTTGGCCAGGCCAGCTTTTTATCTCTTGGGTCCTGCTGTTTATCTAAATATTTCTCTTTAATCTGAAGAACTTGTTTTTCTAGAGGAAGAGTTTTCTGGGAAGGGATCCAGGAGTCACCAGTGTTCAGCTGCACTAAGAGCTCTTGCAGTGTGCAGGATCAGCAGCAGTTTGTGAGGAGCTCTCTGATGCTGTGAGTTACAATAGAAGGAAGAGATTGTGAAACCTTCCCTTTCCCTGGGCCTTGAGGCACAACACTTGTCATTCTGCACCATCCCAGAGGGAGGTGGGATGTGATCCTGTGGCTTTCCTGCTTCTCCGGTAAAAACCCACCAAGAAGAAGTTTGCTAAGAAAAGCATTGTTTCTCTGAAAAAAACCCCAAACTCATATTTTCAGAAATAATACTGTTTTAAAGCTTCAGACACCTTCATTGTAGGTTGTTTGTTGGTGTTCCCACATGCCCTGACATCCCAAAATGAATCTAATCTTAAAGTTGAGCTCACATCATCTTCAGCATCATCTGTGTCTTCAGTCTGTTTGTTTGGAGTTTTAAATGACATCACTTCCTGATGTTTTGGTGTGCCTTATCAACGTATGAAATGAAATTCAAGGTTTTTGCTTGAACATGTGAATAGCCTGAGATCTAATTACCAGAGGGTCTGCCCTGTTTCCCTCTGTGGTGCTGCTGCCGTGGGAACTGCCAGAGATGACCCATCGAGTTCCCTTTCCACAGCCAGGAAGTCTTCTGATTGTTAATCATCTCCCCCACGGTGTTTTTTAATACTCCCAGTGAGCTTCAAAGTCCTATCCCATCTCAGTGCCCCACAGAGGGACATGGCTGTCTGTTGGATTCACTGGGCTTTAGATCAGGAATTGCACACAGAGCCTTCTTCTTGAGTGTCCTAGTCTTCTGTGGTGGTGAAAGTCAGGAAGTTTTGTGGTATTGATGGAGGTTGCATCATACAATTCATGTACAGTGTCTAAAGCAGTAAAGGCATAGAAGTGGTTAATGTGTGCCTATGAATGTAGCAGGTGTACACCTGCATCAGTGCTGAAGTCTTTCTCTGAATGTCCTGCAAGGGGAGGGATGCATCAGAGCCCAAAATAGAAAAGTTTTGGAAGATTCTTTGTCAAGCAGGTTTTTTTAGTAAGGGGAAAAAGTTGTGTGGAAGATAAAAACCACTGTTCTTCTCAAACACACCCTCTTCTTGCAGGACACATATGCTATTCATTTATGCTGTTGGGGGAAAATATTTGTCTATTTTACTTTGAAAACAAATGCTGAGATTATGAGACAGAGGTCCTATTACTGCAGGCCTGGTTCCTACGGTCTATCACCGTGTCCCGCAGCCATAGGGAGGAGGAGGAGGAGAAGATCCAGCAGGCAGGAATTGTGCAGCAAGATTGATTTATTTCATTATTTTACAAACTCTTTTATAGACTTTTTTCTTCATAGTCTAATTGGACAAAGGACCAGCCCCCCCTTGGGGGTGATTGGCCAAAATCCTAAAACATCCATTATCAAAATATTTTCTACTATACCATAAACAAGACTTTCCAAGGTTGCAGGTGGCTTGGTTGTTTACATTCCCTGCCACCTCTTCTGTGAGAGAGAAAAGTCTCTCACGGACTTAGAAAATAACAAGAAGATCCTCACTAACAGCATTTTTGCACCTACAAGGTCCTTATTGTAGCTGTGACTTCCCAACTGCAAACTGAAATTGTAATTAACTTTCTGGAAGAACCTTCTCTGAAAAGCCTCCTGTCTCTATTTTCTTTTCTATAGCTTCTCCAAACAAAGCCACACAGACTTGGTTTGCTTGGCTAGAATTCAGCTCAGCTTTTGAGTTTTTATGCCATTTACATGAATTCTACACCTGTGACTTTCATTCAGCTTAAGAGACCCGAGGAGGGATGAAGGGGTATCTCCTAACTGAGCCTGGACAGCCTGTGGCAAGAGGGGCTAAGTTCTGGTGCAAGAGGAAGGAGGTGCACAAGAAGACTGAGAAAATGGTGATTTTATGAGAGTGTCAAACTCAGATACTGGGAAATATTTTACATATTTACTTACCTACCTGGTATTTTCTTCTGGATTTTGCTGTCTTGGAAATGTGGTCTTTGGTCTCATAATTTCTGTAACAGAACTTGACTATGTCTCTCTTTTGTGCTGCCTTTCCAAGATTCTCAAATAAAGCCTTCATGGAAAAGGACCATATTTCAGAGGTTTACACAGACCTCTTAAGCACCATGTGCTGACTGCAGGATTTGAAAATTGACTTTTTCTAACAGGTAGGCTTTTCTCTGCTCTGCCAACGAGCTGTAGTTGGTGCGCAGTTGCAGAGCCTAACCCATTGCTGTCTCCTGCAGTGGAGACAAAAATATGTAACACATCTGTGTCAATAAAATGTCCTGACAGGAGTTATTCCACTGCTGTCTGCAACTGCAGTGACACTGACAAAAATCACAGATGGATCAGGACACATGTGTGGGAATGTGTCCACCTGAGTTGGATCCACTTCAGCCCTGTTCTCTGTGAATGCAAATACTGTAGGAGCTTCACTGAAAGGTAGAGAAAATATTTAGAAATAGAGTTGCTTTAAGTTCTCTGAGGCGCTGCTAAATCTCGTGTTGCAAAAGTTTGCTGTTTACCAGAATCCTGAGAGACTCCCAGGAGCTCTCTCACCTCTTCTGCAATGAAGACCTTTGCAAGCACAGATGCCCACTGAATTTATGCCAAGAACAACTTTCCTACCTCCAGTATGTGCATGGTGGGGAGGAAAGGGCACCTGGAGTCCTGGTGCTTCTGCTGCTGGCTGAGGTACTGGCAGGGTTGTGCTTATTTATCCCTGACATCGTGTGTGTGAGAGCAACAAAGGGGAATAGCTGAGCTCCTTGTATCTGGTTCTGCTTTCCTGCTTGGCAAAAATCAAGTTCAAGGGGACATAACCCCTCCTTTCTTCATAGCAGTACCCCACTTGCTGCATAACCCACTTCCTACACGTCCACTGTTGGGCTCACCATTCCAGGTGCTGCCTGGCAGAAGGAAGGAGGGTATGGAGTGTCTGGAGTGTCTGTATAATCACTCATAGGTGCTCAGAGCCAGCGAGGCTGCAGATGCTGGTTCCTCACGGTGGGTTGGTCAGGGCTTGGCAGTTCATATTATGGAACATGGCCGGAGTCTCCCACTAAAGCTGGGGCTGTGTCACAGGGAGACTCCACATGATTCCACTCTTGCCCTTTGGTGAGGATGGTCACATGGGTTGCATCTCATGCTCTGTAAAGCTCAAAGGGTCAGTTTCTTTACCCTATACTTGCATGCAGTTGATGTTCCAGGAGGAGTCTCTGCTTCTCTCTCCCAGCACTGGAGTTGTCACAAAAAGCTGGTGCTTGACTGTTTTACTCCCATGGTCCCAAAGGCTCAATGGTCTGCAGTAAGGGGATTATCAGTGTTTGGCAGCAAACACAAGAGGCTGTGAGTGAAAGAGAGAGCAAGGACATGAGCTATCCTGCGCCAGTTCTTTTGGCCACTCCGAGTCTGGGTGATTACCAAGAGTGAAACTTTATTAGTACTGAAGCAGCATGTTTCAGGCTTTCTCAGAGCTCAGAAGAACCTTTGGTATATGCAATGGCCATGCCTATGCAAGTATTTCAGCTCGTTTCACCTTCTGTGCAAAAAGGCTTGCCTGTGCCTAATTATTCTAGTGTCATTTCTGAATGTTAGGGGTGCTTTCATTCTGGCAAACACCCAAATTAGTGGTTGTAAGGCTTTTTCAAAATGATGTGCAAGAAAATAAAGAACAATAGGCAATTTGCTATCTTTTGTGAGGAGGGGGTGGGAAAGCAGTTGAATATGTCATCCTGCTTCTCCACATGATCTAGTTCAGAGCTGAGACATGTTGCCACTACCCACTACTTCCATGAGAAAGGAAAATATCTGATTGCAGAGATTTCTGTTCCTCTACATGTGGTGAAGCACAACACCCTTCATAACCATGGCATCTGACCAGGGCAGTGTAGGGATTCCTGTCCATGCCAGTCAGGGCAGTGTCCACCCTTGGCACACACTCAATGCCATTGCAATTTCACGTGACTGCACATCAGTCATGATGTGGGGAGTGAACAGGCTGCTCCAGGGGATGCTAACACATGGGTTACAGCCTCCCCACAACACTGACCCCCTCCCTCCATCTTCCAGCTAAACTGGTGCAGGAACCCCTTGGTCAGTCTAACACCTGCTTGCTGTGTCCCCCAGGTTTTATAATAACATCAGTACTCAATGGGCCTGTGGCACTGGAAGCAGTTCACGACTGTTTTTACCTTGTGTCACTTGCACCTGTAACGACTGGACTTAAAAGGCTGACTTTTTCAGCCTTTTATGCGTTCCTTTCAGAGGAAACCCTGAAAATGCCATAGGTTTCCTCCTGTGTACCCGTGAAAGCACAGTATGAATAACCCTGTTAGGGAAATGGAACTGATTTGGACTTGAATCTCTTACCCTAAATTCTGTGAATTATTGTACCACAAGAGAAGAAATTACACCTTGATTTGGCTAGATTTAGCCACTAGATTTGGGGATGACCTTTCAAAATCCAGTCAATTTATCCTGGAATTTCCTCCCTCCCTTTGCAAGTAAATGTGTTGATTCTGTATTTTGATAAAGCTCCTTCAAATCTGGGGCATCTTTTTGGCTGTGTCTCTCCTCCACTGAAATAATGCACTCCCTTCCCCCTGTGCTCTCTGTGCTGCTCAAATTCTTCATCTGCAGCAGGGCGAGCAGCCAACTCCTTTTCTGAGCATCTCTTGTCTGGAGCTCCATCCAGATGCTTTGGGAGAGAGGAGCCGATCAAACAGACAGTGCTGTGATTCAGCCTGTTCTCAGGGATCTCTGAAATGCTCCTGTACTCCCTGGAAAATGTTGCAGCTGCCCATCAGGCTGCTTCAATGCCTCACCAAAGATGGCGGTCATCCCCCACATCCAGGATAGCACAAAGAATGGGAAGAGATAAACACAAATATTTAGTTGGCAGTGGTGAGTGGTGGAAAGGATTTAATTTCTCTGTGACAAGGCTGTTTTAAAATAATTTCTGTGATGTTACTTACCCTTCCTGCTTTTCTTCTTTTATAACTACAGCAAGTTGATGACTTTACTCAACAGTTCCTTGGCTGAATGATAATTTGATGATGAAGATGACAACATAGTAATTATGAGCTCTACGGGAGTAGTTGCATTTACAACGGAAAGATTTTCCAGCTTGTTTTTAGTAATGTTGTATTTACCACAAAACATCACCATCTACAGTTGTCTTGCACCACTCATGGTCCTCCTTTAGACAAGTGGTTGGTCAGTTTGGAGAACAGTGTTGGGACAGATAGACCATTCTCTCCAATGGGTGCTGTTGTTCTCAATCTCCTTTGTTTTCCCATGGGAAGCAGCTTAGAAATCTCTAAAAATTAGTATGAGGAGCTAAAAAACCCCAAACCAACCATCAGTAATGAACAGGTATTACTTACATCCAAAAGATTTGCAACCATTGACCACCTGTGAACTTCCTGTACAGCCTGACCTCACCTCCAGCAAAACATACAATTTCTTCTTCTTCCAAGGGGAGTTTCCTGTTCAGGTCAAGCTGGTCTTGTTGCCTGCTTGCTTGACTTAGGACACAATGGGATTGCCTGCTCCTGTATTTTTGAAAGGTTCTTTCAAACTGAGCAGCACTCAATGGACCCCTAAACCCTTGAAACAGGTTCCCCGGGCACACTGCTAAGTATCATCCTTGAGTAGCTTCAAGTTGGCTCTCTGAAATATTTTTCTTCATTGAGAAAAAAAGAGTTGGGAAAATAATTTTGAATTTTTCATCCAAAAATGTAAGAGAAAGTCAAGACCCAGCTACGATTTTTTTGCTTCCCTTCCAGCTTTCTCTTATAAAACATATTTACTATCTGTGAACTGCTTTGGTAAAAGGCAAGTCATGTAATTCCTGGAGAGGGATGACCTCAGGATATGAAAGACTCTAAAGTGAAGCCAGATGAAAAATGAGAATCTGGGGGATTTTCTTTTACATTTCTCTCCAACTTGCCATTGTTTGTGGAATATGCCTAGGTGCTGCTTTTGCCTATGTGTTTTTGGAACCAAAGTCATGGCAGACGTAGCAAACCTGCCAGAGAACCTTTACTTAAGCATTTAGGCAGTTACATGACACGTTAGATACTTTTAGGCAGATTTTGAGCCTTATGTCCAATGTTTGCTTCCGCTGTGTTTTTTTTAATTATTACCACAGCCCCTATTAAAATTACCCAGATGACAAATGATTGTTTGCCAGTTACACTTCCTACTGCTGGCACTTCTTCTCATTTTGTTAAGTATGGGGACATGACCACCACTTTGTGTGAGGAGCTTTGGTGGTCCATCGGCAAGTTTTGTGTGCATGTGAGATGGATGTTACTGAATGCAGGATATGAGATACATATAATGGCAGGTCTCTTGACTTAAAACTGGCCTCCAGGTAGCTTTGAAGAGTCGATGGACTGTACTGCTTGTCCCTCTCATTGCTGGAAGTGCCATGTCATTAGATAGTAGGCGCTATCCTATATTCCCAATATTACCACAGTTCTGTTCTTTCATGTCACTTCAGGTTGAAGTGGCAAATTTGGAGATGATAAAGTAGTCATGAATTCTAAAATAATTTCCTTTACATTGTCTATGGTTCTCCAGCATTCTGTCAGCTGCAAAACACATGCTGGTGCTACTGATTTTTAGTCCAAGACTGTCTCGTAGCAACACACACCTTTATAACCCCCAGACCAGTTGTGACCCCTCTTTCATAGCAGCATTTCTGCAGACCTCTTCCATCAGGCTCAAAGGGCAGCAGGACTGTTTGTTCTTCAGCTTTAAGCTGTTCCACTCAAATTACACTCACCTCACATCCTTTACATTGCATGGCTATAAAACAGCAGTTTGTTTTTAAACTACTGGTGTCAATTTGAGATTTTGGCTGCACTGGCTACTTCTTCCTTCGGCTTTTGCTTTCACAGATATCACAGGAAAAAATCTAATTTTTCTGAGAGGAGTCCCCTTTAATTGATAAATTGTTATATTTGGTAGTTGAAATCGCATACCTTTCGGTGGATGATGATGAGGTAGCATTATAAATGACTGGTGAAATCTGAAACTTCTTGCTCTGCTTTTCTGCATCTGTCAGGACTAAGTAAATGAGACAGCCAGGCCCTGGTCACCCAGCCCTGTGCTTGCCATGGAGGGGAACTGGCACTGCACAGTTCATATCTGTGAAGCTCATGCCTTCTCCCAGTGGTTATTATGGTCACCCCCCGCTCACTGCAATTTCCAGAACCATGCTGGAAAATCGCCTCCGGAAGGATTGGCTGGGTTGGGTCCTGTTATCACACCCACACTGCAGAAAGGGGTTGCAAGGGTGGTGGATGACCTTCTGGGTAGGAGCATTTGATACCTGAGCTGGAGGAAAGGTTGGATTCTGGATCCTTAAGCAAGTTGTTCAACCCTCAGTACAAGACATTTGTGGTTTTGAAAGATTTTTTAAAAATATAGTTCTGAATTTTGTACCTCTTAGTTAACTTCATTGGAGTACCATTACATAAATAAAATACAAAACTCACAATGAGAAAAATCTAATTAAAAACACTAGAAGATTTTGAATAAGCATTATATGAAAGAGACAAGTGAGGATAAATTTACAGTAACTGTGTTCCCATGCTTGTTTCAGTCCCATTCATCCTGCTATTGCCTTCTTAGAAAATATTTCAGCATTAAAAAAAGCCTCTGGAGTTTTGACTGAACTTGCTTGGACCCACCCCGTCTAAAGACATGAGTATGGTAGTGCAAAGGTAGCAGACGTGCTACTGCATGTCAGCAGAGAGATAAGGCTTGCGTTGTGCAAAAGGAAGCAAATAACAGCTTGCTTCTGAATGCAAACCAGAGCAGCTGTGGACTGCAGCAGCCATTTAGCCAGTTTAACTGGCTGTGTACAGTGGGCCCACATGGCAGCACTCAGCATGAAATCCCATGCCTGAAATTAGTGAGGTTCAAGAGATCATGTTCGTGCTGCTGAATGGTGGCTCTGAATGGCCTTTTTCTCTGTACATGGTCTCTGTCAGTAAGGAACGAGGGTGCTCATGACTCAGTGAGTACACTGCTCCTGGTGTCCTTCACGTATTCATAGTCACACTTGCCACTGCCAGAGGGGGAAAAATGGAAATAAATTCCACACATTTTTAATTAAATCTGAACTGCTAAATCTGATGTTCTGGGCTGTTTGTCCAGTAGGGTGTAAAAGTGACTGGTCATCTCTATACTCTAAAATCAACAAGCACTTTTGAAAGGAGGTGAAGAGGTGTCTGGAGGAAGAGTGGGTGGTGTGATAATTCCCTCCCACCATGGAGTAGCAATAGCAGCTCTGCCTCCCTTTGGAGGGAATGGTATTTGTACACTCACCAGCTCTGGCTTTGGCTTCTGCTGCTGTCACATGCACTGTGGGAGGCTGCAAGGAGCAGAAAGTTTTAAAGGCATTTGTACAGCCTCTCTGAGAGCTTCTGAACAGGGCAGATTGTGAGGAGCTGCTCTGGCCTGCTGAAGGCTGGGAGCAGAGAGCTGGCATGCATGGTCTGCAAATGGGCAGTATGAGAACTGGGGTGTCCTCTCACTGTAACTTCTGCTCAACATCTCACCTGGCACATGGACTCACTCTAAAAGTATCTTGCAGTGGGAAGGCAGGACCTTGCTGCAGACACCTGATGGGTGTTAGCAAACAGGTGCTCCTTACGGGGAGAGACTTTTGAAAGCTGCTTCTTCCACCAGTTTTGCTCCACTGGCCACTGAGGGATCAAAAAGAGAAAACAGGAGTACAAGGCGGAAATACCGACACCTTTTCATGGACAGTGATTTAATGCATGAAAAAACCAACTGAGAACCCCTTCCTTGTGGCTCCAGGGAGAGCTTCCTTGTGACCCTCTCCCTGATGGCTTCTACCTAAAAAGTTTTGCCCTGTATTAAACAATGCATACTTAACCAAGTCTTGCTAATGTATGGGCTGAAACTAGGCAGGGAGTTTTCCAGAAAAAGTGGGGAAACCCTTTCTAACATGACTATGGCTTGTGAGCTGTGTCAAGGCAAGGGGAGGCAGAAGGGCATGAGCAGCAGCAATATGGTCTTTAGCAGGTGTTGGGGAGAGCAGAAATCTAATGAGAATCATAGAAACACTTGAAAGCTTTTAACTCCATACAGGATTTTCAGGAGCTGTTGATAGGAAACAGTAGTGATCCAACTGACAGTAAAGAGATGAAAGGAAGCCCTTTGGATTAAATAAGATTTAGGAAATAAAAGGATTAGTGCTAGACAAAAACTAGATTTAGGGGGTTTATTTAACGAGTGCAGTGTGGCATGATGGGATGTGGGGCATCAGAAAAGAGATGAAAGACAAAATAAAAAGACGAATGCGGGAGGTAGTATGGAGGCAAGGAATCAGCACCACATCTCCAAAAACCCTGCACAAATCTTCTTATAATTGAAAATGGTACCAAAAAAAGTAGTTTTCATTAGCAATCCTGGCTTCTTTACATAGTAACAAGAAGTGTTACAATGACAGGAAATCTTTTGTGATGGGCTGTCAGCTCAAATCCCTGCCACAGGAGAGAAGAGCGTACATTATTAACTTATTTGCACTTACAGTTGTCTGATGAGATAAAATCAGATTTCAGTAAAATTATCACTCTGTTAGATTCGTAATTTATTGTGCTTTCAAATAGGGGCTGCTGAAGGACCAGTCCTTGTTTAAGAGATCTCCATTTGGAGTTCTCTAATTTGGAGTTCTCTAATGAAGCTGTTGGCAGTCACAGAAATGAGGGGAATGCACATATTGATGGAGCCAGGAGCATAGAACTCCTCCATGCAGCATCTGTCACAGGAACATTTAGTCTTGTAGCTTTAAAAGCAGGACTGAGAGTCTTCCAGAGCTCAATTTTTCCACTTCTGGTTAATCATCTATAGGTGCCCATTTGTATTACAAGGGAGGTAAAGAAAATAAAAGAACAGGTGTAAGATTTGGACTCGAATGCATCAGTTTTTCATTTAGCACCTCCTCCAAAGTCTGCTGAAGACAGTAGAGTGGCTGCCAGTGGGTTTGTATCAGAGACTAAGATAATGTAGTCAGGTAATTGTGGATACTCTAGTCTTATGCAAGTGCTATTTGGAGAAAACGCCCCATCCTCTGTTCCAAAGATGCTGTTACTCCTAATCTTCTGGATAGTTATGGATATCTCTAATGTAGGTACAGATATCTCTAACAAGAGGCTATTAGAGGAAGAACAAATGAACTTTTTTTTCCTCCCTTCAGGTCTCCAAGTGAGATTGGGTCCTTTTCTTATCTAGGTGCAAAGGAAAATGTATTTTGTTGCCTAATTTTACCAATAGGAAGATTTTTTACAAACAGAGGTAGTTACAACTAGACTAAGAAAGTTTATAGTGCTTGGTGGATGTTTGCATTAAAATAATCCAGATGTCTGTTGTCAATGTTTCTGGAAAGACGTTAGGATAGAAATGCTTCTTCAGACAATATTCTCTTTTCACTTATTCTATTGCCACAGAGGAATGCTAGTAGGATTTACAAATGGCTAATAGGCAACAAACAAACAAATGAAAAGCTAGGAAATGACTTTATTAAAGTTTATTGGGAACGTGTAATATGATATTTTGTGGTTTGGACCCTAGGTTGTCCCAGAATGGTTTTGTTGCTGAACCTGAATAAGAAATATAAAATAATAGATTAAAATTTTTTATTGCTTTGTATCTTTTATATTGCTCTCTGTAAAGAGATGTGTGGTCCAGTTCATTGCCTTTAGATGGAAAAGGAAGCTTGACTGAAGATTTACAGAGTGTGCCTAAGAGACATTTTATTTGTTCAATAAAGTGACCTTCAATATACCGAATAAATAAGAACATTTTAATGATTTTTTTTCCTCCAAATTAGCCCTTTTATTTATTTTTATTACTATTTTTGTCCAGTTGAGTGAAAGCAGTTAAAAGTTGCTTTCCTTAGTGAGCTGGTCACCACATTATAAATACAAAAAGTAACATGGTCCCCATTTAGACATGATTTTTGAAGGTACTTAAAACGTCTGCTTGGATTTTCCAAAACACCCAGCTGGATTAAGTGTCTAATAGCTCATAATGTCAGGGGGCATAAGTCAGCATCTTTAAGTGCTTAGGTGCCCTTGAAACTGGTGTTTTCAAAGTTTGCTTTCAATAACTTGCCTGCAGCACTGGGCTCCTCGTCGGTGTCTTCCCATTTCCAAGCAAACACAATCCAGTCCAAGGGGCAAAACTGTCGGTCTTAGGACTACTCTGTAGCATAAGTCCTTCCTGATCTCTGAGCACTACAGCTTTGATCATGCCATGTCCTTGCTTTTGAGGGCCTGAATTTGCAGCCTGAACAAATGTCCGAGAACAGCAGGCTTTGTCCATGTGTACTTCAGGAGGAGGGTGGATCTGCTGGTTTGGTTGATTTATTTCACCCCCCCCCCCCCCCCCCCCCCCCCATTTAAAAAACCGTAATTTATATCTGCTGAATCTGTTTCAAAGTGTCTGGGTGACAAACTAGGAGACACTTGTGGAGTTCCTTTGCCCCCAGCTCTTCCTTTCCCTGAGTAGATGGCTGACTAATTTAAGCAGTTTTTCATTAGTATGGTAAATTGCCAGGAAATTTCTGGTGCAGATTATTTCAAATCTCCCATGTCAGAGTTTCACATCCTTCTTCCAGGGCATGAGGACAGTACTGCAGATATCTGCAAGTATAATAGAGATCACTGGGGCTTAACAATGGCTGATTTTCCAGTGGATATGTTGGTTGCTATTGGGGTTTCTGTTTGTTTTTAAATCTGAAATCAATTATCTGTCAAGGGAAATGTTTTCTTGGATGAGCAACATTTGGAAAATGTGTTTTAAAGACAGGAAAATGAGGGTGTTACTAAAGGAGAGTTTGTGGCATCATATCTAACAATGCCACTATACTGCCTTTAGGTAATACATGGGTTATTGCTTTAGCCATTATTTCAGAACATCCTGGAACACTAATTTTTACACAACTACATGTTTATGATAATGTATTCCAAACTTTGAAAAGGTTCCAACATTACTTTCTTTTAAAATTACACTTAATTTGAATGTGCTTCTGCACTGCTGTCTTCTCTTCTTTTGTCTCTCTTTCAATTAGAGTGGAAGAAATGCTGAAATATTGTTGTGGTGGACTTGAAATTCCTCCACCAGAACATACCAGAGGTTTCAAGAGAACAGGAACTCCTTTTCTCCTCAGCCACGACAGAATATTTATCTGTTGCCCAAATGTATCCCTCGGGAGAGCCTTCATACATAAGCAATTTTTCCTCACTAGCAACAGGGCTTACCTGGAAATTACTGCTCTCTGTGCCCTCCCAACACCTCCCCTTACCCAACCACTGCTGCTAGTGCAAGTTTGAGGGGGTTTGTGCCCCTGTCAGACACTATCCAATATCTTTCAACCCCAAAAGGAAATTGCCAGAGCCAACAACACACTGTTCCATACTAATCACATGTTATGAATGCCACAAAATAAAATGGCTAAGGAAAATGTCTATGGATTTTTTTTTTTTTTTTTTTTTTTTTTTTTTGTTTTCTGGCTTATTAATTCTCTGAACACCCTTTATCTCCAGGTGATACATATGGTTTAACCTTAGAAAATTTTTGGTCCACTTTGGGGAACTATAAGTTATAAACCATATGACCTCAGACTCAAGGATCTTAAGGTCTTTTCCAACCCAAATGATTCTACGAGTCTTTGATTCTAGTCCTGTCTGGGTTTTTTTGTAGATGTTATAAACGAAAAATATTACTTCCTTTTTTTTTCCTGTATCTCATGCTGTGGTAAGCAGCAGCAAGGTGGAATGCTGAAATCCTTGCTCAGATGGCCTGGCACTCTATGTAAAGGCATCAGATGAAGTTTGTTGAACTCCTACCCTCTCTTACATGAGGTCATTGTGCAGATTGTCTCATGCTTCTGGTTGGCTTTGATGTGAGCTGCAATATTTCTATGATCTCAGCCTAGAGACAAACTGGTGGCCCTGGACCCAGCAGTGGTTAAACATGAGTATAAAAAAAGTGGATATTTGCTATGTGCCAGACAAAGTCACTTTCAAGGGTGCCCACAAACTCATAGAAAATTGGTATCTTTGGTTTATTGCAAATATGTAGTGGTACCAAAAGAAACAGTATTCCAGGCTAAGTAATATGTAATGGTTACCAGCTCATGTACCTTGACTCTGTGATTTCAGTCTGTGAAAGGTCAGATGTTAGTTCTGTAAATACTGGTGGAAGGCTTTGAACATATTGTCAGCTTCTTTCTTACAGATTAAAGGGTTTCTGCACTACTTGTTTTAGCCCTTCATTTTTATTTTTTTTTCTTGAGTAAGTCACTGAAGTCAGCTTTATGAGACATTAGATCACGTATGAAATGCATGCATATCACTTGATAGACACGTTTCAATTTTTTTTCCTTATCCTCGTGGCTTTTTATTTTGAAGGAAGCTATGTATAAACTGTCAGCAGTTCTTAAATGACTGAAGCCTTCAACTGCTGTGTTTTGGGGAGCAGATGGTTTGCCTGCAACTACTGAAGGAGAGTATCCTATGTTTTATATTTTCAAGCCAAGAGAAAGGGAAAATGTAAGCTTACATAAAAGATGGTCTCATGGAAGGGATTGCTTAAACATTCCTAAGTATTGTCATCAGTAAATTATGTCAAATTGGGCACATCAGAGGCACTACGAGAAGCTTCTGGGTGGGTGCAGAGGGAGGAGGAAGGAGTTTTTTAAAGCCAGGGAGATGTATAAACCACATTAGTAGTCAACTTGAACAGTCAACCCTACTCCTGGGCCTAGGTATAAGCTGAACATAAAGGTGTAACTATGGAGAGAGTCTTGGTTTAGTTCTGTGTTTCTTTGTGTGCTTTGGGGAGATGAATAGCACATTCTAGAACTGCTTTGATGTTTAGCAATTGGGTTTATTTTTAAGTATTTTGGTTAAGCTTCACAAAGTCCTGAAGATTCCCTTTGAGGAATCTTTCCATAATGCAGATGTTGAAGAATAAACTTAAGAGGTGGGCTCAAGCTGAAACCTGCTG